>NW_017679321.1:0-9803 GCF_001879085.1 Nicotiana attenuata
ACCACCCACTCCTCACTCCCTGAACCAACCAAATAATCACTACCCCACCACACCTCCCATCTATGTACGGAAACCCTACCACAATACACTCAACCCAATACAAACACACCGGAATCTGATGAAAAAGACTCTCTCATCAAGAACATGGCTGCCGAGCTCAAGAAACTGACTAGCCGAGTCCAGGGTGTTGAAGGAAACAAAGGTATTGAAGGGTTGAATTATGAGGATCTTTGCATTCAGCCAGACGTCGAACTTCCCGAGGGGTACAAACCTCCTAAGTTCGAGATGTTTGAAGGCTCGGGGGATCCTAGAGTCCATTTGAGGACATACTGTGATAAGCTGGTCGGCGTAGGAAGAGATGAAAAGATTCGCATGAAGCTCTTCATGAGAAGTTTGAAAGGCGATGCGCTATCTTGGTACATTAGCCAAGATCCCAAGAAGTGGACAAGCTGGGTAGGAATGGCGTTCGATTTCATGGACAAGTTCAGATTCAATACAAAAAATGGACCAGATGTCTTCTACATCCAGAATCTGAAAAAGAAACCTACTAAGACATTCCGCGAGTATGCTACTCGATGGAGATCCGAGGCTGCTAAGGTCAAGCCGGCCTTAGAAGAAGAACAGATGAATAGATTTTTCGTCCGAGCTCAGGATCCACAGTATTATGAGAGGTTAATGTTGATAGAGGGCCAGAAATTATCCGACATCATCAAGCTAGGAGAAAGGATTGAGGAAGGCATTAAAAGCGGTATGGTCACTAATTTCGAGGCATTGCAGGCTACCAACAAAGCCCTACAATCTGGTGGCACGTCCAAGAAAAAGGATGTGAGTGCCTTGATGGTTGCACAGAGAACCAAGTCCCCAGTAAAATACCAAGCCTACCCGGTACCTCCTCTTACATATCAACCCATCCCAATTACCAAGCACCTCCGCCCTCTTACCAAATTCCGTCACCTACTTACCAATCATATCCATCCCCCACATATCAACCTACCTCACCAGGATATTCCCAACCCGCACCTGTCTACCAAGCCTATAATGCTCAGCCTTCTCACTACCAATCACCTCCCGCACGCCAAAACTTTCCCGGGCCCCGCCCTAACTTCGACCATAGACCTCCCAAGCAATACACCGCCATCGCCTAGCCAATCGACCAACTATATGAAAGACTCAAAGTAGCCGGTTACGTCACCCCAATCCCTGCCATAACTCCAGATAATCCTTCCCAATGGTTCAATCCAAACAAAACCTGTGCATACTATTCTGGCATGAAAGGGCATACCATTGATGAATGCCGATCTCTGAAAGACAAAATCCAAGTTGTAATCGACAACAAAATCATCGTGGCAAAGGAGCCTGCTCCTAATGTTCGCAACAATCCCTTGCCTGATCATAAGGGTGGAGGTGTGCACATGATCGAGGTGGAAGATGATTGGGACCCCAAAGGGTCAATTGGATTAATTACCAAAGGTGACGAGCCCAAGAAACCAACGGTCACACTAAATCTGATTGTAGTCCAGATCCAGCCCTCTGGGGATGCTGAAGTAAACATGTCCGCGCCTCTTGAGCTTGAAACACCGTCATCCATAAAGACCGCAGAGCCAATTGAGGTGGAGTTTGGGTCTCCAAAAGCACCTGTACCATTCAAAGTTGCTATGTTGCCTCCCAAGACGAGAGTACCCATTCCTATAGCAATGACAGCCGTAACACCATTCCATACACAAGCCATTCCTTGGGATTACACCGCTGAGGTAAGAAGGAAGGGGAAAACTAGGTCTGGAGAAGCGATTGCAGCACAGGGTATGACCAGGACTGGCAGAATTTATACTCCGGAGCACTTAGTTGAATCAAGTAAGCAGGCCTCTAGATGGCCTATTGAAACTGGGCCTGATGATCTCTAGCGGAAGATACAAGAAAAGGAATACTCAGTTGTTGATCAACTAAATAAAACACCAGCGCAGATCTCCATTCTAGCTTTACTGCAGAGCTCCGAGACGCATAAGAATGCCCTGATGAAGATACTGAGGGAGGCGTACGTACCCAGCAATATAACTGGAGGAGAGATGGCGAACATGGTCGGGCAGATATTGGAGAGTCATAAAATCACTTTCCACGAGGATGAGTTGCCCCCTGAAGGTTTAAGCCACAACAAAGCGTTGCACATCACTGTGCAATGCAAAGACTATTTCATCACTAGGACTTTGATTGATGGAGGGTCCAGGCTCAACATTTGTCCATTGGTGACCCTCAGAACATTGGGGAAGAGTCTACATGAAATCAAGGATGGGGCGATCAACGTCAAAGCTTTTGATGGTTCCCAAAGGTCCACTATTGGGGAGATCAATTTATGTCTGCAAATGGGACCAACTTGGTTCGATGTTGACTTTCAAGTAATAGACATCCCAGCATCCTACAACTTACTACTGGGACGACCTTGGATCCACGCCGCTGGAGCTATAGCATCAACCCTACACTAGGCAGTGAAGTTCGAGTGGAATCACCAGGAGGTGATTATTCATGGCGATGGTAGTAATCCCATATACAGTCGCCAGACCATCCCAGCGATCGGAGGAAGAAGGAAGCTAGGGGGAGAAACCTACCATCACATTGAGCGAGTCAACGCCGTGGACAAGGATAAGTGGTGGGATAACAAGATCGAAAGCATACTGAATTGGTGTCGATATGAACCTGGCAAAGGTCTCGGCAAGAACCTCCAGGGAATCACCAAGCCTATCAAACTGAAGAAATATGGCACCACTTTCGGGTTAGGGTATGGATATACTTGGCAAGAATTCAGGAACTGGTCGCCACCATGGCGCGGCCCTTACTATCTACTGGAGCACCCAATACCCCGCCTGGAGAAAACTTTCCAGCCATCGGACATCATATATGGGTCAGAGGAAGATGAAACATTGGCAGCAATGAAGAATCTATTCTTGGAAGACGACGATATGGACTGTCATGTCATTCTCGAGGAGGAAGGGGAGGAAGGCCCTTCCATACAAGCTGTGAGCCGAGGAGCGCACCTCAACAATTGGTCCATCAGAACCACCAAGGCCCGGAAGGCTTCGGGGTAGCAAGGCTGAACAAAGCACTATGCATTATCCTTTACTTTTTCGCTAGTCAATTTCCTTTCCGTATTTTCTTTAAAATTCGGAAAAAAAAGCTCCAATGTTCAAAACAATTATGGAACTTATCAAAGCATTTCAGTTTCTTATAAATCAAGCTCTTATTATTTTTTCTGTCATTTGCTTTATTTTACACAGCATTACTATTACTTATCTTGATGAACTGACGAATGTGACATGCGACGAGATAACGCAACACACGGATATAAACT
The DNA here is from genome assembly GCF_001879085.1 of Nicotiana attenuata. NCBI lineage: Eukaryota > Viridiplantae > Streptophyta > Magnoliopsida > Solanales > Solanaceae > Nicotiana > Nicotiana attenuata. Next base: position 3,341 of record NW_017679321.1, read on the forward strand.
CAGAAGAGGATGAAATACCAGAAGGGGTCGTTAAAGAGGTTGAGGACTTTGAGAATAGGCCTAAATATAACTTGGACGAAACTTAGGTTGTCAACTTGGGGGATACAGAAAATGTCAAGGAAACGCACATCAGTGTTCACCTGTCACCGTCAGAAAAGGAAGAGTACACGGAGTTCTAAAAAGAATATGAGGACATATTCGCCTGGTCGTATGATGATATGACCGGTCTCAGTACATCTATTGTAGCTCACAAACTGCCAACGGATCCAGCATGTCCGCGGGTAAAACAGAAGCTCAGAAAGTTCAAGCCAGACATGAGTTTGAAAATCAAGGAAGAAGTCACCAAGAAGGTCAAAGCCAAGGTCCTCAGGGTAGTGGAGTATCCAACGTGGTTAGCCAACATTGTGCCAGTGCCGAAGAAGGACGGGAAGGTCAGAGTCTGTGTCGACTACCGGGATCTCAACCGGGCCAGTCCGAAAGACGACTTCCCCTTGCTAAACATACACATTCTGATTGACAACTGCGCTAAGCACGAGCTGCAGTCCTTAGTTGATTGTTTTGCTGGGTAGCATCAGATATGGATGGACGAAGAAGACGCAGAGAAAACGGCTTTCATTATGCCATGGGGGATGTATTGTTACAAGATGATGTCGTTTGGATTAAAGAATGTTGGGGCCACCTACATGAGGGCCATGACTACTATTTTCCATGACATGATACACAAAGAGATCGAGGTGTATGTAGACGATGTCATCATCAAATCCAGGAAAGCCACTGACCACATGGAAAATCTGAGGAAGTTCTTCAACAGATTGAGAAGGTAAAACTTGAAACTGAATCCCGCCAAATGTGCATTCGGGGTTCCTACCGGAAAACTGCTTGGGTTCATCGTAAGTCGACGAGGGATAGAACTAGATCCGTCAAAGGTTAAGTCCATTCAAGAATTGCCACCACCAAAGAACAAGAAAGAGGTTATGAGTTTCTTGGGGAGACTCAATTACATCAGCTGGTTCATAGCTCAATCCACTGTCATTTGTGAGCCCATCTTTAAGATGTTGAAGAAGGATGCCGCTACCAAATGGACTGATGATTGCCAGAAATCCTTCAACAGGAATACCTGTCAACGCCGCCAGTTTTGGTTCCGCCCGAACCGGGTAGACCACTATTGCTCTACCTTGCGGTATTGGATGGAGCATTCGGTTGTGTTCTGGGGAAACACGACGAAACAGGGAGAAAGGAGAAAGCCATCTACTATCTCAGCAAGAAGTTCACCCCGTATGAGGCCCGGTATTCTCTATTAAAGCGCACCTATTGTGCTCTGACTTGGGTAGCTCAGAAGTTGAGGCATTATTTCTGTGCCTATACCACTTATCTCATATCAAGGATGGATCCGCTAAAGTACATCTTTCAGAAGCCCATGCCCACTAGCAAGCTAGCCAAATGGCAAATCCTGCTGAGTGAATTTGATATTGTCTACGTGACCCAGAAAGCAATCAAAGGACAAGCACTGGCAGATCATCTTGCCGAAAATCCCGTGGATGGAGAATACGAGCCTCTAAAGACGTATTTTCCTAACGAAGAGGTCTCTTTCATAGGTGAAGACATCGCAGAATCCTATGATGGCTGGAGAATGTTCTTCGACGGAGCAGCAAACTGCAAAGGAGTTGGCATAGGAGCAGTTCTAGTATCAGAAACAGGTCAGCACTATCCGGTGTCCGCCAAGCTCAGGTTCCTATGCACCAACAACATTGCCGAGTACGAAGCCTGCATCTTAGGGCTCAAGCTGGCCATTGACATGAACGTTTAGGAGTTACTAGTGACCGGGATTCCGACTTGCTCATACATCAGGTTCAAGAAGAGTGGGCAACCAAGAACTCCAAGATACTCCCATACTTGCATCATGTACAGGAGTTGAGGAAGAGGTTTACAAAGACAGAATTCTGGCATGTCCCCAGAGTCCAGAATGAGTTCGCCGATGCATTGGCCACCCTATCATCCATGATTCAGCATCCAGATAAGAACTTCATTGATCCTATCCCGATAAAAATCCAGGATCTTCCAGCTTATTATGCTCATGTCGAGGAAGAAGCGGACGGAAAACCATGGTTTCATGACATTAAGAAGTATCTGTCAACAGGAGAATATCCAGAACTTGCAAACACTACTCAAAAGCGCACACTGCGGAGGTTATCCAATCACTTCTTTCACAGCGGAGGAATCCTGTATAGGAGGACTCCCGATTTGGGATTACTAAGATGTGTCGAAGCAAAGGAAGCATCCAGGTTGTTGGAAGAGGTTCATGCAGGAACCTGTGGTCCGCATATGAATGGTTTTGTCTTAGCCAAGAAAATACTCCGGGCCGGTTATTTCTAGATGACTATGGAGACGGACTGCATCCAGTATGTTCGGAAATGCCATCGCTGCCAGATTCATGCAGACATGATAAAGGTGCATCCTAACGAGCTCAATGCAACAAGCTCACCATGGTCGTTCGCCGCTTGGGGAATGGATGTCATCGGACCTATCGAGCCTGCCGCATCAAACGGGCACATGTTCATTCTAGTGGAAATTGATTATTTCACCAAATGGGTTGAAGCAGCATCATATAAGGCGGTAACAAAGAAGGTTGTGGCATACTTTGTCCGCGACCGCATCATTTGCCGGTTCGGCATCCCAGAGTCGATCATTACTGACAACGGTTCCAATCTCAACAGTGACCTGATGAAAGCAATGTGTGAACCATTCAAAATCAAACACAAGAATTCTACAGCCTACAGACCTCAGATGAATGGAGCTGTAGAAGCAGCCAATAAGAACATCAAGAAAATACTAAGGAAAATGATAGAAAAACACAAGCAGTGGCACGAAAAGCTATCATTTGCTCTATTAGGATACCGTACTAAAGTCGCACATCGACAGGGGCAACTCCCTATATGTTGGTTTACGGTACCGAGGCAGTCATCCCAGCCAAGGTAAAGATTCCCTCCCTGAGGATTATACATGAAACGGAACTTGAAGATGTAGAATGGGTAAAAAGTCGCTATGAACAATTAGCCCTTATAGACAGAAAAAGACTGAATGCAGTTTGCCATGGTCAATTGTATCAGAACAGGATGTCCAGAGCCTTCAACAAAGGGTCAGACCGAGATAATTCACACCGGGGCAGCTGGTGCTAAAAAAGATCTTGCCGCATCAGGGTGATGCCAAAGGAAAGTTCTCTCCTAATTGGCAAGGCCCGTACATGGTTCATCGGGTCCTAATAGGAGGGGCCCTCATACTCGCAGAAATGGATGAAGAAGTTTGGCCAAAGCCAATTAATTCAAACGCAGTCAAACGCTATTATGTGTAATCATTATAATTTCTGTATGATGTAATTTGAACTACGTCTGACCTGATTCCCGTTTAAGAGGGGATACGTAGGCAGCCTTATGGTTCAGTCACAATTCAATAAAAATCTCATTTCCCCCCGATATTGGAAACTGGGGCAGAATTTTGAGGAGGACCCTCAAAATTCCGAAGTTGACTTTCAGCCATTCATCGCGCGCAGCCGTCAGAAGCACCAGCCCAGTAAACTGGGGCAGAATTTTGAGGAGGACCCTCAAAATTCCGGAGCAAAAGAGGTCGTGATATCTTGAACCACGTCGCAGTCGTCGGTTCATCTAAAAAATCATTTTAAATTATGTATTTACATCATATTTTTTACTAAATCATACATGGCTACTATCAAAATTGCTTTGTTTAGCCCAATGAAAGCAAGAGCGGGTAGGACAAGCGAGGTCCACGGGAAGACAACTAACCTTCCCCCTCTACAAAACTCACAATTTTTCTTTGTATGCAGGCACCCCAAAACATCAGATACGGTTACGTACTCATATTTTTCAGGAATACAACTCTCAGAATCATCGCCTATTTACAAGTGCTATCCGCACACGACCTCCCCAGCAGCCACAATGACGCAATCAATTATCAACTATCAGCTAAGATATTTCGTTACTCTTCACCTTTATTTCCTGTATTGCATAAGGCTACCTTTCTGCCTTCCGAGACTAAGCACTATCTCCATCCTGCATTTCCTTGCATTGCATAAGGCTACTTTTCTGCCTTTCGAGACTAAGCACTGTCTCCATCCTGCATTTCCTTGCATTGCATAAGGCTACTTTTCTGCCTTCCGAGACTAAGCACTGTCTCCATCACGCATTTCCCTGCACTGCATAAGCCTACCTTTCTGCCTTTCGAGGTTAAGCTCTACCTCCATCCTGCATGGCTGAAATATCGCCACCTCTTATTTACATCGGCTGAAATATCGCCAACCTTATTAAAATCCTGCATGGCTGAAACATCGCCAATTTTATTTAAATCCCTCACATGGCTGAAATATCGCCAACTACATTTAAATCGCTATATCGGCTGAAAGATAGCCAGTTTATATTTAAATCTCTGTCGGCTAAAATATCGCCATTTATATTTATGCTTTATATCGGCTGAAATATCGCCATTTATATTTATGCTTTATATCGGCTGAAATATTGCCAACTTCATATAAACCGCTATATCGACTGAAAGATCGCCAGTTTGCATTTAAATCTTTGTCGGATGAGATATCGCCATTTATATTTATGCTTTACATCGGCTGAAATATCGCCAAATCCTGCATTTCATGGGCTGAAATATCGCCAAATTGTCCAAGGGCGTCATTTTTCGGAGGCATCATTTTCATATCCCGAGAACGCCATGCCATGGCCTGAGGACCCTCGCTTTATATTTTGCACATCATTATTCAAAGGCATCATGGTTCGGAGGCACCATTATCATAGCCCGAGAACATCATTTCATAGCCTGCGAATCCTTTATTATACGTTTCATGGCCCAGGACGTCATGGTCTGAGGACGTCATCCTACCCGTCCAAAGACAGCATTCATGGTCCAACGGGAACTTGCATCACGTTTATGTTTATACACAATATGTTTGTATTGCTCATTCGCAGGTACACTAGCTGGAAACGGCGTTTACAGCAGGAGCGGTCTCGCTCCGGTTCCCACATCCCATCGGCCCCTGACCATCCTTCCCAACCTAAATATTGCGTCCGTCCTTCTCAAAACCTCCATCGGCATATTTCGCCGATGTATCCTGAACTACATATGACCTGATTCCTGTAAGACCAGGGATATGTAGGCAACTCAGGAACCAGAGCTCGATCAAAATCTTTTCAAGTCGTCTTTCGGTCAAAATTGGTCATCATATCTTTACCCGACAACTCTTCCATCCTTCCCAGGTAAAGAGGGGCAGCTGTTGATACCCAATTTTTCCTTATCTATTTTTATACTCAAAATAGCATGTACATGCATATATAAGTATGCCCAAAAATTTTGACATTTTTCCCAATTTTTTTTTAAAGTTTTAAAAATCATTTTTATTATTTGTTTTAACAGTACAAAATCCAATAATTATTCCCAAAACTAACATTTTGGTGAGTAATTTATTTCCATCCTCATATTTACATCACAATATAATTAAGGTGATTTTTGCATATTTTTTATAAATTTATTTGATATTTCTAAGCTAAAATTGCATAAAATTGCAATTATAGCCTATATTGCGATTAATAGCATTTTACAATCATAAAATTGCTCTCAGTATTTTTAGATTAACATTTATATATTATTAATTAATTCAGTGCTTTAAATTTGTTTTCAAAATTATTTTAACTATTTTAATTAAATTAAAAAGGGAAAATTCGCTATTTAATATATAGCCCATCTGCATTTCAATTATAGCCACATTACAACCCCCAATTTAAACCCAATTTCAACCGGCCCAACTCCTAAAACCAACCCAACCCTTGACCCAATTAAATTACCCGATCGGACCCCCCTTTTTTAAATCACAACCGTTGATATAAAAGATCAACGGCCCAAACACACCCTTTCCTTTTTAATTTACCAAACCCCCCAACCCTAATTCATTTATCCTAACCCGCCGCCCTTGAATCCCCTTCCTTTCCCATTCTCTCTGCAAACCCTAGTCGCCGCCACCCAAGCTAACCCTAATCCCTGCAATTCTCGTCGTTTTTCATGGCTTCTCAGGCCATGAAATCCTCATACTCACCTCCTATCGCTCTTGTGTGCTTGGTATTCGAAGGTTTGAGGCTAGACCTCAAAGGTCTCCACCCATACCTCCGCCGACTTGAGGTTTTCGGCCATCTCCGGCCTGGCTCCGACACATCTTGTCCTCCTGAGCCTGTTCCCAGTCTTATCCGACTTAGATCGGACATTTTCGAAGCCTTTCTCATTCTAGGGTTCATCTGAAACCCTGCTGTCGAGGTTTTTTCTCCGATTTCTCTTCAGATTTTGTGTGTATTCATGCTTTTACTTTGAGTTTTTTAAGNGGTTTCCCCCAATTTTTCTTTAAAATTTTTACTTTCAAAGTCCTTTCTTTCTTAGGGTTTCTGAAAAATGCTTAAAT
>NW_017679321.1:12254-17340 GCF_001879085.1 Nicotiana attenuata
GTTATGGATCTTTGGAGCGAGGTGAGTCTCCTTTCTAATCTTGTGAGGGGGGAAATTACCCCATAGGTGAGTTAAATTGGTTATGTGCTCCTATTTGTGGGGGCTACGTACGCACGAGGTGACGAGAGTCCGTGCGTAGCTACTATTTGCTATTGTCCGGGTACCTAGGACCCAAAAGCATGAATACTTGAATTAATTGTAAATTCTTTGATAGCTCAAATTGCTTGTCACATGGAATTTGTAAATGAATTTCTAAAGAGATTTAACCTTACTCGTAAATTTTTGTTAAAAGAGGAATTGATATATATATCGATAAACACTCCCTGATAAATTCTTACTTGATTGATTGAGCATGTTATATTTGGATTAATTGTGAACCCTTTGAGGGTTTGAATTGCTTAAATCACATTAAATTTATAAATGGATTTCTAAAACGACTTAAGCTTCGCTTCCTTAGATTATTTAAAGAGAGTTGGCCTTTCTTGGATAATTGCTCCATGTTGACTTATTGACTGACTGTCTATCTGTGTGTGTTTATTTTGGAACGGGCCGAACGCCTCGGCAGATTAATAGATGCATCTATAGGCGCGTTGTCAACCCTCGGCAAGTGCACATTTCTTTTCTGTTGGAGCGGGCCGTCGACTCGGCATGATTTGCGCATGGTATTTGTGTATATTGATGCATGAGAAATTTTAAATGAAGATATTGCCTTTCATGGCTTGATGTAAATTGATAAATAAGGAAGAGTAAAACTTGAAAATCCTTTATTACTTGTTGAAGGTGCAATGCCTATTTTTCAGCTTTGTGAGTTAAAACTGTATATATATATTTCATGATGTCCTCACATATCTAGTACATTATTATTGGACCGCTAGTGAGTGTCCAGGTTGACCATCTCGTCTCTACCCCTCCGAGGTTAGGCGGGATACTCACTGAGTACACGTTGATTACGTACTCATACTACACTTCTGTGCATTTTTGTTGCACAGGTATATTCTACATTTGATAGCAGTACGGATGATCTGGAGACTAAGTGAGTTGCAGTATGCAAGGCGGCCCGCAGCTTTTAAAGCCCTTTTCTAGTAAATTGTATTTCCTTTCTATCCATTGTATTCCGGACGGATGTTGTGCTATATTTTATATCCTTATCAGTAGTTGCTCATGCACTTGTGACACCGGGTTCTGGAATGGGTTTTCTTTGAAAGATGCGTATTATTAGTTATTTCTTCATTCGAATTGAAACAGAGGTTATTTTATATATGAAAAATGGAAGAAAAACTCTTAGATTTCAAAGTTATTAAAAGAGAATTTAAATTGATAATTTAGTTGGCTTGCCTGAAAACGGTGTCCGGCGCCATCACGATCCGTAGGGGATTTGGGTCGTGACATATTATGTATTTACCCTTCTTGCATTACTTTGAAAAGTGTTCAATTAACCCCTTTTCTTTTTTACCTTGGCGTTTGAAATCAGAATCCCTTAATTTAAGGGAAACCTTGTGTGATTGATTTTCAAACTATTTTCTTACCTATTTCTGCTTCTTTTCTGCACTATAAATACATGACACAATTCTAAATACACACACACGATTAAGCATACAGAAATCACAACTCTCTTCTAAACCTATACTCTTGCTTCTTGACTGCACTTTGGCTCTCATAAGTCTACTGTTTCTCCTTACTTGCTTCTTTGAACTAGGTATGCTCTAAGATTAATTTCAGCATCTCTCTAATGTGTTTATTTACAGTCCCTGTATTCATGCCTGCCTTCAATTCTCTGGAAAGTTAATTTCTAAAGTATATATATGCTTTGCATGTTCTTTCTTTGTTTCTTGCTGCTAGTATAAACAATTGCTCCCATACCCCCATTTCCCTATATGTGCTGAGTTAAGGTATGGCCTGGCAGCATCCCAATTGCTGCCCAGGGCTGAATCTGGCCTTCAATAAGGTCTTAACTCCCCAATTCTAAGGCTGACAGGCTGGTCAGGGGTGTGCCAGCATCCCAGTTGCTAGGCATGACCATCAGCCTGCCATGGCTCCCCCCTAATTCACTTTCATTGCACTTACACTTACTCCTAGTCTTTAAGTTCTGCCCCCCTCCTATGAGCCTTGCCTTGGGACCTTGAGTTCCCTCTGAACTTGGACATTTGAGGGCTGGCCATTCCACACTGCACTATAATCTGATTCTGCAATGATATTTGGGATGTAAGCATTGCCTGGAACTCTTGAAGTTCCTTGGAACTTTGACACATCCCAAATAACAGAAGGCTTTGAAAATCCGATCCTGGAAGTTGGTTTATCTCATATTATTAGACTCTGAGTCTGGATTAGGCTGATTAGATCTAGTTGTAATCACTGATGTAATTTTATTATTTCCTCTGATTCATTTGGTCTGTAATAATTTCTGTAATAACTACTGGGGTGTATAGTGAAAAGGGATGGGATTGTATGCATGCCAATGGGTAGAAATCATGTTTATAGGATATTTACTTTCAAATTCTGCATCTCACATAGAAATCATGTTTATAGGATATTTACTTTCAAATTCTGCATCTCACATAGAAATCATGTTTTAGGATATTTACTTTCTAATTTTGCATCTCACGTAGAAGTCATGTTTATAGGATATTTACTTTCAAATTTTGCATCTCACATAGAAATCATGTTTTAGAATATTTACTTTCTAATTCTGCATCTCACATAGAAATCATGTTTATAGGATATTTACTTTCAAATTCTGCATCTCACATAGAAATCATGTTTCAGGATGTTTACTTTCTAATTCTGCATCTCACATAGAAATCATGTTTGTAGGATACTTACTTTCAAAATCTAACATCTTATGTAGATTCCATGCTTTAGGAGTTACTACTTTCAAACCTCTGCATCTCACATAGATACCATGCCCATAAATCGTTGCCGAAATTCTGCATATCATATAGATAATATGCCTATAGGACTTCCTGCATTTTGCATATGCACTATCACTGGGCAAATCTGCTTATAGGATTTAAAATAACCAATTACATATAGATGACCTGCCTATAGGATCACTGCATGACAATAAATAGCGGTAAAATCAGTAGCACCTAGAAAGCATGCCCATTGGAGCTATCAACTAATTCTGAATCGCCCACTCGCTCTTAAGTCTAAAATCAGCGGTAATTTTAAACACTCGCAGAGCTTACAACCAACAATTCTTTTTGCAATCAGTTTATTCCTCCGTTCCTGAATAGATATCATGCCTATTATTCCCGTTTAACACACAGGCAAATAGTTAAGTAATTAACTAACTGTCAATTTTCGACAACTACATCTAAGCAGGACTAATCTGGACTCCCTATCTGGGAAATATGTGGTAAATCAACTTTTCCTACGTTAATTTTAATTAAGGACCTAACCGGTATTTGTCAGTTGTGCTAAATTGCTTTTTTTTAAATGAGGAGCCCTATTTGAGCCCTTAATTGCTACCAGTTCCCCTTTAATTGTTTACGTGTTTTGATTGTCGCCCTAGCTTTTTAACCTTTTAAACTCTGAAAAGCCTAACTCCCTCCCCTTATAGGATTAGTAGTCCCAAATGCCTCCGGGACTGATAGGTGGGACGGGTAATAGCACGCAGTAGGTAACGATACCATTCCGCGCTTAATACCTTAACGGGGTGGGGAGGGTAGACATGGAGATGATGATCACACGATAACACCATGCGTACGATTGGCTACTAGTATTGTGTGGATGATCCATGTGTTTTACAAACCAAGGACCCCTTTCCTTTATGTAACTTTGTTATCAATAAAATTTTGTCTTTGTTTCAGCCACCCAAAACTCTTCTTTAATTTACTGCACTATTCTTGTCTTCTAAATTTTCATTTCTTTTATTTAAATTTCTGTACTTGGACGTTTTCTTAAACAAAGTGTGAGACCACTTAGATCTTAATCTCAACATGCTTGTCACGTACCTATTTGCAACCTTTGTGTATAGAATTATTTGTCTGCATTTAAAGTCACAACATAGCATGGCCGGAAACCACACTAGTGGATCTTGAGGGGTGCCTAACACCTTCCCCTCGAGATAATTTCTAGCCCTTACCCGAACTCTGGTTTTCCAATTCAAAATCCTTAGTGTCCTAATGCACTTAATCATTAGGTGGCGACTCTTCAAATCCAAAAACCCAATTCCCAAACGGGAATAGAGTTGTCTTCCCAAATGTCATAAACCTGGTTCCGCGAGGAAAGGGGGGCGTCGACAGCATGGCGACTCTGCTGGGGATTCTTTAGGCTTTTACCACTTCATGTTATATGTGACTTTATTGTTTACTTTTATTGCATTGTTTAATGTCTTTATTCGAAACTGACTTGGCTTTTTTGTTTCTTTTTCTTTCTTTAACGCTTTCATTTACTGATTTCCTTCAATACAGTTGCAATTTTTGAGAAATTATTGTAATCATTATGAACGTGAAAATACGTGACAATTTGTAATTGCATCTCCAACATCATATTCCACTCGTGCCAAACAAATACCATAGCAACGCTTAATGAGTGGTTGCGCTCTTCCGATATTATTACCCCCTAAATTTGGCAAAGGCATATTTGCGGTAAAACCAGTCGATCAGCGGTGCAGTCGACGGTTCCGTGCCTTTCCCTCTTGAGTTGTCCGCTCAAGGGTAGCGGTCTAGCACCCCATAGAAACCTTATTCTATTTAACTGTTCATGCATCACTGTCAAACCTAGTCGAGTCAGTTATGCTGTCCGCATAATGACTCTTTAAGATATCCTTGTCCAAAGTCCACTGGGTTCCCCTGGAACCCAAACGGACAACACCATATTCTGTGCATTTATTTGGAGAACTAAATGCCATTATTCTAATTATTGATTTAAATAGTCGAGTCCGGTCGGGTAAGGGACTAACACTTTGTTTTGCAGAGATGAGGCACGAAACCCCCAGGTTCGGCATGGTAACCAACATTCACCCCAGGTTGCTAAGTTGGTGGGAAGACCTTCATTCCAGTGACCGGACTCTCGTCCGCAAGTATTTGGGGAACTTACCTTCTCTTTTGGAAATTCAGCCTAACAACAAAATCATAGAGGCTAC
>NW_017679322.1:0-4737 GCF_001879085.1 Nicotiana attenuata
ATGGGAGCAGACGATTTCAGATTTTGATTCAAACTTAACATCAAATATAAAGAAGACCTTTATCAAACACATAAGTGAACAACTATTGCAGATTTCATAACATTACAGTATCCAAACGATAACTACATTACCGGAGATTGAAATTGGTACCTCAACAGCAATACAAACTGCAATTAGCCAAATAAAGGCAAGAGATAAAGAGCAGGCACATCAATCCAATGAAACAGCCCAAGCAGCTCCAATTACGGACTAGATTCAGTTTGAAAGCCCAGGAAAGCGATGTAGGAGATCTCTTTGAATCGACAAACACAAACTAATTGTTTTTGAGTGTAGAAATCAACTTTTATTCTATTTTTTGAAGCTGCAAATTTCAGATCTTAGAAAGGAAATTTTTGAATTTCAGAATCTGATTTCAGATGTTTCTCGCGTGTGTCTGTCAAGATGTGTGCGTGTGTGATTTTGTGAAGGGAGCCAAAAATCAGAGAAAAGGTTGTTGGTTTTTATGGTAAAATGGAGGAGGAGTTTTTTTTTTAGCTCTCCAAATGTGCTGCCTCTGTCTATTTTCAGAGAGGGCAGTCTCCTCTTCTTCCTTTCGTGTCTAAGGGAAAAGGGTATTAAGTAGGGGGATTTGGGCTGGCGGGTCAGTTCGGGTCATGGGCTGGGGTGGAAATTTGAGTCATTGTGAAGCTAGCCCAATTTGGAATTTAAGGCAAGACTAACCCTTCTGTTTATTGGACCTTTCAAAAATGGCCACATTAATTCTAATTGAATTTATTTTTGCAAAAAGACCTAATTAATTAAACTAAATGATTAAAGCTAGTGTATATTTTTGTAATTTTTGTTGATAATGTAATTAACTTATGAATTAAATTTCTAAATGCAAATTAAACCTAAGATGGCATGAAATTAAAACATGACAATTTTTCCTTGGTTTTTCTATAATTTTAAAATATTAAAAATGCATGAAATGCAACTAAATAAAGAAAAATTCCTAAAAATCAATAAAAGTTATTTTTGGTCTATTTTTAGGAGTTATCTTCATGTAGGGCAAAAATCACATGCTTACAGCTGCCCCTCTTTGCTCGGAAACATGAAGAGTTTTCGGGCAAAGATAAAGTGAGCAATATGAGGGATTTTTGCCCGTCTGCAACTCCATGAGAAAGCGTTTTTGCAAAGAGTCTGACCGAACCTTGCTTCAGAGGTTGCCTACATATCCTTGGCTATAAAGGAATCAGGTCAGTGTAGTTCTGAAAGTTTTGGTAGCTAGGACTACCGGGAAGCCGTGATTTCACTGTTGTTGCTGCTGTTTCTGCTTGCTGAGCTCCTTATTATACCAAAAGGAAAATCAAAGCTAAGCTAGCTATGCCTATCAACCATGAGTTACAAGATTCCTATCTATAATTCTCTTGACACTTGATCTTGAGTCTGTTGTGGACTTCGATCTGAATCTTGATGCTCGCAAGTTGTAGATGTTTATTTCTTCATGCAGCATTGGGTCAAAACAGGATCAGCGGAACTTGTGACTTCAATCAGATTTTGAGCAATCCGCACCCTTGCTTTCTTCACTTTTGAGTTCATTTCCTTTTGTTCTTTTCTTCTTTTCTTGACTCTGGATTGAGACTCATTCCATTGGTCATCTCGCACCCTATGTTTTGAGGTCAACCTGCTTAAGATATCAAAACAAACAAACGAACGAAATTTTCTGCCCCAGTTTTCACTAGGAAAATTTCGTGAGTTAGTTGTGACATACATCTAAGCAGTCAAATTAGGATTGTGTATTCTTGCGAATGAATCCAGGTTATGCTAGAAAATGACCGGGTTATGCCGGAAGGAAAAAGGGTCTCGGGTTATGCCGGGACGAAAAGAAAAAAAGGTCCTCGGGTTTTGCCGGGATTTGAAAAGAAAAAGCTCCTTGGGTTATGCTTGGGAGATCCTCGGTTTTTTGGCCAGGATTTGGAAAGAAAAAGCTCCTTGGGTTATGCCAGTGGGTTATGCCAGGGAGATCCTCGGTTTTTTGGCCGGGATTTGGAAAGAATAAGCTCCTTGGGTTTTTGTCAGGGAGATCCTCGGTTTTTTGGCCGGGATTTGGAAAGAAAAAGCTCCTTGGGTTATGCCAGGGAGATCCTCGGTTTTTTGGCCGGGATTTGGAAAGAAAAAGCTCATTGGGCTATGCCAGGGAGATCCTCGGTTTTTTGGCCGGGATTTTGGAAAGAAAAAGCTCCTTAGGTTATGCCAGGGAGATCCTCGGTTTTTGCCGGGAGATCCTCGATTTTTTGGCCGGGATTTGGAAAGAAAAGGCTCCTCGGTTTTTTGGCCGGGAGAGATCCTCGGTTTTTTGGCCGAGATTTGGAAAAAAAAAGCTCCTTGGGTTATGCCGGGAGATCCTCGGTTTTTTGGCCGGGATTTGGAAAGAAAAGGCTCCTCGGTTTTTTGGCCGGGAGATCCTCGGTTTTTTTTTTTGGCCGGGATATTTAAGGAATGGGATCCTATGCTACCATGATTTATTTTTCTTTTGGGATTTTCATTTTTATTTCTTTTCTTCTTTCTTTTTCTTTTGTTTTCCTCTTTATATGTTTTCCTTTTTATTTAGCAAAACGCATGAAAGAATTTGGGGGGAAACTTCTTTTTTGGTCGTTTTCCTGCTGCAAAGTTGTTTCAGCGCTTGCGCATTTCATTTTCTTTTGGATTGCACCTGCTTCTTGCACGGTTGCTTTGAATTAGACCTATTTTCAACAAAGAACAATTTATTAGTTCGAAACGGTGGTTGGTTTTGTGGCCTTGATCATCCCAATCGCTTGATCCCGGCCCCATTTCCGTTGAGAACTTTGCTGCTCGTTTGCCTTGAGGGTGAATCTCTTTTCAAACCGACCGGGTTCAGCCTTAGGACTTCATGATGACTCGCCCGTGTGGGCTCTAGCCTTATCACTTTATTCTGCCCTTGGGACCTTTGCCTTTGACTTCCTTTCTTTTCCAATGTTTTTGCTTTGAAAGCATCAACCACCATGGTCAGTCGGGATTGGCCTGACGCACTCGCTGAGGCTGGGTATTTTCTTCGACTTTGACCAGGCGGAGCCCTGTGAAGCCGGTCCTGCCACCTTTTCTTTGTACTAGTTACGGAATCAGAGTTAAACCGAAAGGGATTCAAAGAAAAAGTATGCAAAAGGCAAGCATATGATTTTAAAGAGAAGCGTCCCTTTCGGGGGAAAAGGAGGACTTATCTGGGGTGCATGCTGGCTTCAAATGAACATGACATGCTTTTTGGACTGGATGCCCGACCCACACAAACTTTCCAGCTTCTTGTGAACTCATTGATCCGTATTTCAAAAACCAGGAAACTTTGCCAGGACTCTTTTAGTGGTGAGATGTCTTCTTTTCGGCCGACAGCGCCCTTTTGCGGGTTTTCGCCAATCGACCTCTCTCATTTCTCTTCTCGCCGTCGCCCGATAGTGCTCTTTGCGAGTTTTCACTAAGCGGACTCTCTCATTTTCAGTTTCTTTACTCACCATCGCCTTATGGTGCCCGAAGGTTTTCACCGATAAGACTCTGTCATTTTATTTCTCTCAATTTGCATTGTGTCAGATTCCAACAATAACGTTTTCCACTTCCCTGCCTTTGCCAATTGATCGGAAGGACTTGGACAAGGTTTTGGGGTAAAAAGGATTTTGGGCGGAACTACAACTTTGGAACCATTTCGGCAGATTCATGGCCGAACCATTATATCATCCGCCCCAGTTTCAACTCTTGGGGAAGTTGGAATTTTTGTTTTGGTGTGACTGAACCTCGGCGAGAGGCTGCCTACGTATCCTTTCGGAATCAAGTCAAACGTAGTTCACGCAAATATTTTTTTATTTTTGTTTTTGTTTTTGTTTTTGTTTTTTCTTTTCTTTTCTTTTTCCTTTCATCAAATTTTCTTTTTCTTTTCTTTTCTTTTTTTTTTTCTTCTTTTTCTTCTCTTTTTTTTTCTTTTTCTTTTTTTTCTCTTTTTTTTTCGATAATACTTCCAGGTTCCAAAGAGGGTAGCCAAAGAAGGGTAACTGGCTCAGATGGGTTTACGAAGGGTTAATAGTGTTTAGATAGCGAGAAGAAAAGCCTTCGTCATCTCAATTGCACAAAAGCCGTCACCACAGGAGGCCTAGACGTAATACCTTTTACTGCATCTGCATTGACTGCTGCTTCAGGATCATTTCCTTCGATATCCCCCAAATACAGTGCTCCTCTTGGCAATATCTTCCGGATTATGTATGGACCCTTCCAGTTAGGAGCAAATTTTCCTTTTGCTTCCTGGTGATGAGGCAGAATGCGTCTTAACACGAGTTGTCCCACTTCAAAATTCCTGGGACGCACCTTCTTGTTGTAAGCGCGGGCCATTCTTTGTTGGTACAACTGCCCGGATGTGCCCTGAGTACATCACACTCTTTTGTTGTAATGTATGGACCTTTCCAACCCGCGAACCAATTTTCCTTCAATTGTTCCAATTCTTTGTTTTATTTCCTCAAGGTTACCTTCTTTGCATTTCGACTCTTGATTAATTATTTCGAAATCTGACAGCATTTTGGGATCTAGGCATAAAGTCCGCAAGCACGTCATGTCATTTAAAGCTGCATTATTAGAGCTAAAGAGAAGAAATGAAGGAGCAAACGGGTTCACATTCAACAGATCCTCGGTTTTTTGGCCGGGATTTGGAAAGAAAAAGCTCCTCGGTTTTTTGGCCGGGATTTGGAAAGAAAAAGCTCCTCG
>NW_017679322.1:4756-17334 GCF_001879085.1 Nicotiana attenuata
AGGAGGCCTAGACATAATACCTTTTGACTGCATCTGCATTGACTGCTGTTTCAGGGTCATTTCCTTCGATGTCTCCTAGATACAGTGCTCCTCTTGGCAATATCTTCCGGATTATGTATGGACCTTTCCAATTAGGGGCAAACTTTCCTTTTGCTTCCTGGTGATGAGGGAGAATGCGTCTGAGTACAAGCTGTCCCACTTCAAAATTCCTGGGACGCACTTTCTTGTTATAAGCGCGGGCCATTCTTTGTTGGTATAACTGCCCGTGACAAACTGCGGCCATCCGTTTTTCATCAATTAATGACAATTGCTCTAGCCGGGTCTTAACCCACTCACTGTCCTCAATCTCCGCTTCAACAATTATGCGAAGCGAAGGGATTTCACTTCCGCAGGTATGACAGCTTCAGTACCCTAAACCAACAAGTACGGGGTCGCTCCAACTGATGTACGCACTGTGGTACGATACCCGAGTAATGCGAAAGGCAGCTTTTCATGCCATTGCCTGGAGCTTTGAATCATCTTTCTCAAAATCTTCTTGATGTTCTTATTTGCTGCTTTAACAGCACCGTTGGCTTTTGGCCGATAAGGCGTAGAATTTCTATGCGTTATCTTGAATTGTTCACATACCTCTCCCATCAGACGACTGTTCAAATTTGCAGCATTGTCGGTAATGATAGTTGCAGGAATGCCAAAGCGGCAAATGAGATTGGAGTGCACAAAGTCTACCACAGCTTTCTTGGTGACCGACTTGAGAGTGATGGCCTCAACCCATTTTGTGAAATAGTCGATTGCCACCAATATGAATCTATGCCCATTCGAAGCTTTCGGCTCGATCGGCCTAATGACATCCATACCCCAAGCAACAAATGGCCAAGGTGCTGATATCGGGTGAAGCTCTGTTGGAGGTGCATGAATCAAATCACCGTGCACCTGACGTTGATGGCATTTCCGAACAAAGTTGAAGCAGTCCTTTTCCATGGTTATCCAGTAGTACCCAGCTCGCAGAATTTTCTTTGCCAACACATAACCATTCATATGAGGTCCGCATACTCCCGCATGTACTTCATGCATAATTCTTCCGGCTTCCTCGGCATCAACACATCTTAGCAAGTTGAGTTCCGGGGTCCTTTTATACAAAACATCACCGCTTAAAAAGAAACCACACGCATGCCGTCTAATGGTTCTCTTCTGATCTCCAGTGGCTTGCTCAGGGTATTCTTGTGTTTTCAAAACTCTCTTGATATCATGATACCAGGGCTGAATGCCGGGTTCCGCCTCGACCGCATTACAATACCCATGCTTTTCTTTGATTTGAATCTCCAGAGGGTCAATATGGGCATTGCCTGGGTAAGGCATCATTGAAGCTAGAGTGGCGAGTGCATCGGCTAGTTCATTGTGACACCGAGGAATATACCTGAACTCTATCGACTTGAAGCGCTTGGTGAGATCTTCCACATGCCGTCAATAGGGAATGAGCTTAACATCTCGAGTCTCCCACTCTCCCTGTGCTTGCCGGATAATCAAATCAGAGTCCCCCATGATCAATAAATCTTCAACATCTTGGTCAATTGCCATATTCATGCCCATGATGCAGGCTTCGTACTCAGCCGTATTGTTTGTGCAGAAGAATCGGAGCCTAGCTGTAGCTGGGTAGTGCTGACCATTGGGTGATATTAAGATTGCCCCAATGCCTACACCTCTTGCATTTACTGCTCCGTCAAAGAACATTTTCCAAGCACGAGTGTCCTCAGAGATGGCTTCCACTGAATTTACCTCCTCGTCTGGGAAATATGTGCTCAATGGTTGGTATTCCTCATCAACCGGGTTTTCAGCCAAATGATCTACCAACGCCTGGGCCTTCATTGCCGTGCGAGTAACGTAGACTATGTCAAATTCAGTGAGCATGATTTGCCATTTTGCCAGTCTCCCAGTGGGCATCGGTTTCTGGAATATGTACTTCAAAGTATCTAACCTGGTTATTAGATAGGTGGTGTGGGCTTGAAGATAGTGTCTCAACTTTTGAGCGACCCATGTCAGAGCACATCATGTTCTTTCCAACAAAGTGTACTTGGCCTCGTAGCTGGTGAACTTCTTGCTCAAATAGTAAATTGCCTACTCTTTTCTTCCGGTTATATCATGCTGCCCAAGAACACAGCCAAAAGAATTTTCCAACACTGTCAGATACAAGAAGAGAGGTCGCCCATGCTCCGGTGGGACCAATACTGAAGGATTTGACAAATATTCCTTGATTTTGTCGAAGGCCTCTTGACATTCGGATGTCCATTTGATTGCTGCATCTTTCTTCAACAGTTTGAATATGGGCTCACAGGTGGTAGTCAGCTAAGCGATGAACCGACTGATATAGTTTAACCTGCCCAATAAGCTCATCACATCCTTCTTAGTTCTTGGAGGAGGTAAATCTCGAATGGCCTTTATCTTTGTGTGATCTAACTCAATACCTCTCCTGCTGACTATGAAACCCAGGAGCTTGCCTGATGGGACTCCGAAGGCACATTTAGCTGTATTCAACTTCAGATCATACTTGCGCAGCCGTTCGAAGAACTTTCTCAAATCTCGCACGTGGTCACTCTGAGTTCGGGACTTAATGATTACATCATCCATATACCCCTCTATTTCTTGATGCATCATATCGTGGAAAATGGTGGTCATGGCTCTCATGTATGTTGCCCCGACATTCTTCAACCCAAATGGCATGACCCGATAACAGTAGGTACCCCAAGGTGTAGTGAAAGCTGTCTTCTCGGCATCTTCTTCATCTATCAACACATGATGATATCCTGCGTAACAATCCACGAAGGATTGTATTTCATGTTTGGTGCAGTTATCAACAAGGATGTGAATGTTAGGCAACGGGAAATTGTCTTTGGGACTTGCCCTATTCAAATCTCGGTAGTCCACACACACCCGGGTTTTCCCGTCTTTCTTTGGCACTGGAACCACATTGGCTAGCCATGTAGTATATCGGACCACTCGGATTACCCCCGCCTTCAACTGTTTTGTGATTTCTTCTTTGATCTTATCACTGATATCAGTTTTAAACTTCCTTTGCTTTTGCTGTACTGGAGGACAATCGGGGTAAATTGGCAATTTATGCACCACTAGATCCATACTCAGTCCTGGCATGTCGTCATACGACCAAGCAAACACATCTTTAAATTCGAACAGGAGTTGGATTATTGCATCTGTTTGCTCATCTGTGTGAATGCTTATTTTGGTTTCCCTTATTTCTTCGGCAGTTCCCATATTAACCGGTTCAGTGTCATTCAGATTTGGCTTAGGTTTGTTCTTAAATTGTTCCAATTTTATTTCCCTAAAAGCCTCTTCCTCATCATATTCCGGTTCTTGATTCATTATTTCACAATTAGACAGCGTGTTTGAGTCTGGGCATGAAGTCCGCAAGCATGTCATGTTATTTAAAGCCGCATTATTAGGACGGGACTCCCCCCTGATCGGGAATGGCGTAGCCTTCCAGTTTTGGAGTTTAGCATCTGGTCCCATATAGAGCATCTCAGCGGTGCTAGTCCCTTTGCCTGGCCGAACCATGTTGATTTCATAAAGCATTTGTCTCGTAGCTCCACATATATTTTCGATTTCCTCAGCTGTGAACACCTCATTGTCCTCTTCTTTGCTATACTTGGGCTTGACAAAAGTATCATAGAGATGTGGCAATGGTTGTGGCAGAACCCATCCTTCTTTCTTTCTTTCCTCGGCCCATTTCTCATCATTTGGGGTAGGGTGGAAGCCTATCCCGAAAAACTTTTCTGCTGTGGGTAGAGTTACTGGCTCGGATATTCCTTGTAAAGCTTTTCCTAACCCTTTTCCTGGTTTGAAACCGTGCCTAATCATTTCTTTAGCCACCATGATTGAAGCATTAGACAGGAAAGGCTGAGGACAAGGATTTCCCTCCTCGTGCTGATCTGCCACCACAATTTCAAAGGCTTGATAAACAATATGCTCACTTCCTTCCCTCGCCTCCAAGCATGGGATAGATGGGTCACGATAAATGGACTGCTCATCTTCTCCGTGGACCACGATTTCCTGATCTTCATATTCGAATTTTACCATTTGGTGGAGGGTAGAGGGCACAACTCCTGCAGCATGGATCCAGGGCCTTCCCAGAAGAAAATTATAAGATGTATCCATGTCCAACACCTGGAAGGTTACCTCGAACTCTACCGGACCTATGGTCAATATCAAATCAATTTCACCGATGGTATCCCTCTTGATGCCATCAAAAGCTCTCACACAAACATTATTCGGACGAATCCTTCCTGTCCCGATTTCCATCCTTTGCAATGTGGAGAGTGGGCAGATGTCAACCCCCGAGCCTCCATCCACCATGACTCGCTTGACATAATAACCTTCACACTTGACAGTCAGATGCAAGGCTTTGTTGTGAGCTGCGCCTTCCGGAGGCAAGTCATTTTTACTAAAAGAGAGTTGATTGATGGCGAAGAACCTTTCTGCCATCCTTTCGAGCTGTTCGACTGAAGTTTCAATTGGCACATACGCCTCATTCAAAGTTTTCATCAAGATCTTCTGATGTTCGGAGGATTTCGTCACCAATGATAGCAGGGACACCTGTTCAGGATATTTCCTTAATTGATCCACTGTTTCATAATCAGGCATCTTCATTTTCTGGAAGAAGGCTTCTGCTTCCTCAGCACTCACTGGCTTCTTAGACGGAAAGCGCTTTCGAGCGGCGTTGTTTACCTCCTGTACATTTGAATATTTCTCAATAGAGGTTTTCCCTGGAAGTTCCCCCGAAATTTCTTTGCCCTTGTATGTAACCACTGTTTGCTGATAGTTCCATGGCACCGCAGAGGGGTCTGTCATTGGCTTCTGTGGTACGCGTCCAATAACCACTGGCTCATTCAGCCGAGGCGGTTTAATTGTCCCCCGTACCACATAAGCTCCTTTTGGTACATATATTTGCGTTTCCCTTTTTACTTCAAACTTCCTTGGAGCACTGACAACTAATGGTTTTTCTTGGCGTCCTCGCGGAACATAGAGAATTCCATTCTTAGGAGGTTCCGTCTCTGCTTTTATCTCAGGTTTCTTCTCAGGCTCAGTTTTGACACTTTTATTCTTCTTCTCCCCTTTCTCTTGCTTCGGGGGTACCTTGGGTTTCTTTTCTGCGTCGGCAATAGCAATTATAGCTTTTAATGCTGGATCAAATTCTCTGTCTTCACAGATCATCCCGATTACCGGCCCGTTGTTGTGAGTGGGCAATGGATTATTGGTCACATTCGGGACTTCTTCATCCCTCAACACTATTTTCCCTTGTTCAATCAAATCTTCCACAGCTTTCTTTAATGTCCAGCAGTTATCAGTACTATGCCCTTCAGCTCCCGAATGGTAGGCACAGTGGACCCCCCGTTGATAAGCTGGAGATTCCGGGTTCTGCCTGTTTTGGGGAATAGGCTGCAGCAAATTCATCTGGATGAGTTTCGGGAATAGACTGGAGTAAGGTTCACCAATCGGCGTAAAATTTGGTCGTCTGGGTGGTTCCCGAGGGCGCAAGTTATTTGGCAGTGGTCGGGGATTATATTGGTTCTGGTGAGGAGGTTGATTTCTTTGGAATGGAGGTGGATTTCGGTTAGCTTGTGGTTGCAGTCGGCCAAAAGGTTGAGCATTCATGACCACATAAGGTGGCGGAGCGTAAGCCATATCAGTGTGAGGATAGTAGTGTTGAGGGGTTCTTTCAGAGAACACCGGTCTAGGAGCCCGGTATCTTCTTCCTCCCGATGCTGCCATCACTGTTTCTTCTTTCTTTTTGCCTTTGGACATTCCTCCAGGCCCGCCTTGGATGGCTTGGGAGGTTGCTCTTATGGCTGACTGGCTCAAGATTCTACCCGTTTTTAGCCCATTCTCTACCATCTCTCCGATTTTTATTGCCTCTGCGAAAGGCTTGCCCATGGCGGACATCATATTCTTAAAATAGTCTGCTTCCTGGGCTTGAAGGAAAACAGTGACCATCTCTACCTCATCCATCGGAGGCTTCACTCTTGACGCCTGTTCATGCCACTTAATTGCATATTCACGGAAACTTTCTGAGGTTTTTTTCTTTAGATTCGCCAAGGAGTTCCTGTCTGGCGCGATGTCTATGTTGTACTGAAATTGTCGAACAAAGTCTCGGGCCAGATCGTCCCAAATATTGACATCTTGGTCCATATACCATTCTGAAGCGATGCCAATTAAGCTTTCTCCAAAATATGCCATCAACAATTCTTCTTTGCCACCAGCCCCCCGTAGCTGGTAACAATACTTCTTCAAGTGAGCAATAGGGTCGCCGTGCCCGTCATACTTTTCAAACTTTGGTGTTTTAAACCCCGAGGGCAAGTGTACATGAGGGAACATGCACAAATCTATATAAGAGACACTCTTTTGCCCGCTCAAGCCTTGCATATTTTTCAAGCTCTGCTCGAGGCTTCTCATTCTCTTTGCCATCTCATCCTGCTCTGGGGCTTTGGGGGTTTTGTCCTGCCCCGGTGTAAGCTCGTATGGTGGCTGCTGAGAGTAGGTATATTGAGTATAATGAGGAGGGTCAGCCTAAAAGACGGGATTTTGGAAAGTGAAGACTGAAGAGTCAACAACATGCTTGGGTAGTGATGGTTGTGTGGTTGCGGAGCAGGGTGGAGCCGTGAAGATGTTGGGAGCAGGTCCAGACGGGAACACCTAGGGGCGAACCTCAGAAGGTGTTCCTAGGAAGTGAGCAGTTATGGTAGGTTGCCCCAAAGGAGTGTTTGGGTGGCTAATAGGGACGGTAGTAGCACCTCCAGATCTAGGGAATAACTCTGGGAATCCAGGAATGGTGCTTGGAGGTTCCTTTCCGTTGTTCCAAGCATCCCACATTTCCATGAGTCGCAGGCGCAAGATTCGATTTTCTTCAGCTGTAAAAGATTCAGAGGCCGGAACCCCCGAGATGGGGCTGTCTTCGGGTATGGGAATTGCAGGCAGAGTCATTTCAGATGACATCTCTGTATTTCCTTTGGA
Organism: Nicotiana attenuata; assembly: GCF_001879085.1. Classification (NCBI taxonomy): domain Eukaryota; kingdom Viridiplantae; phylum Streptophyta; class Magnoliopsida; order Solanales; family Solanaceae; genus Nicotiana; species Nicotiana attenuata. The sequence continues at coordinate 11,774 of NW_017679322.1, forward strand.
TCTGGTGAAATGGCGATGTGAGGCCAGCTTACCTCAAACCAACCACTGTTTCTAAAAAGCTCAGCTGGAATGGACAGCAACAACGGTTAGTTTTGAAACAAATAACAGATAAGTAACTGCACATTGGAGTGTGATGCACCTATACGGTTAAATGAATATCTACATGTTTGCTTCGGTTGCATGCGTCATCCCGGCTTTTCTCTTGCTTCTTTTCTTTCTCTTTTTGTTTTTCTCTCATTTTTCTTTTTCCTTTTCTGCTTTTCCCTTTTCTTTGCCATGATCTTTCTCTCGACGCCTTATTTTCTCTTTCTGCGTTTCTTTCTCTCTTGTTTTTCTTTTATTTCCTCCCTTCGTACTTTCCCCTTTTTCTCTCTTTTTTTTTCTTAGGGTTACGGTCGAATCCTATGGAGATTGCCTACGTATCATGACCCCGCATGAATCAGACCAAGCGTAGTTCTTGCAAATGAATGCAAACGTAAATGCAAGAAATAAAGAAATAATTTTTGGGAATTTTCAAATTTTCATTAATAACTGCGATTACAAAGCTACTAGACTATTTGTTTTCTTTTCTCGGAAAAGGAAAGTACAAAAACTAGACCCAAAAGCAAAAATACAGACTCGATTATCTAAGAATACATCAAAGCTTCAAATCCTGGGGCCCGCGGGGCATCACTCGGCATCGTCGCGGGCCTGCGTGCAAGACCCTTTTGCAACTGATCCAGATCATTCATGACCTGACGAACAAATATCATCACGGAGGCAAAGAACGTGGTACGACCCATCCGCTCATCGGCCTGACACTTCATGACAATATAGTTAGCAATGTTTCTGATTCTTTCCCTGATTTGGCCCTTTTCTTGGAGTAGTCGACTTATCTGTTGGGTACGAGCCTCTAGCACCTGAGAATCCTGGAAGTGAAGGTCTTGTAACAATTTTATTTCCTTTTCCATCTCAGCGATTAACCCATAGCACTGTTCCCTCTCGGCCTGAAATTCTTTGTTCCGCCGAGCTGCCTTTTCTTCAAGAGTATTCATTTTTCTCTTCATGATAGCAATGGTTCCCTCATAGTTTCTCTTCATTTGTTGTACAAACTGGGCTCTTTCCTCAGTCTTCTTTGCCCATTGTGCCCGAAGTCTTGCCATGTTCCCCTCGGATTTTTCCAACTCTTCCCGACTGTCCAGGACTTGCTTCTTTAACCCTTTTATCAATCTCTCATCGGATAGACTTCTTTCTCGATTCCTGGCATCTATTTTCATTTGCTGAATTTGGGCCTTGAGAGCTTCATTCTCCTGGGCCAATTTCTTTTTATCACCTTCATCGGCTGCGGCTTGCAAGCTGTTTTCAAACCGAAGCTCCTGAACCTGTTTTTCCAATGCTCCTATTCGGGCCCTGTACTCCTTTTCTTTGGCTAACCAATCCCATTGCACCTGGGCCTCGTTAGTGAATTGTTGTACATGTGGCCTTTTGGCGGGTCTCTCAGGAATTTGAAATCTTTTACCAAACCAGACCAAGTATTTGGGATCTACCTCACCTCTGGCTCGGTCCTGTACTATAGTCTAGGGTTCAAGGTACCTGCACTCATTCCATATCTTTCGGATTTTGCCTTCAGGGAATGCAACTTTCGGGCCTAACTCGATGACTTGCCCACTCAGGTCTTCATCGTTGTGCGTTGTGCACTGTCTGGAATCTTCCAAATTGTCGCAAAACTCGGTAAGGAGCATAAGGCTGTATGCTTCGAATACCCATCAAAAGAATATAAGAGACCTCTGCTGATGTGTATACAACTTCAGTAGCAGGAAGCCATCCATTCAACTTTATCTGCGGTCAGGGATCTTAAACATGACGACCAGGCCTCCGTACCCTCAGGGAACTCAATACCCGTCACCCAGGTCCCGAATTCTGCAATACAACTCAATCCGGTTAAACCGTAGTTCATATAGCCTGTGCGGTGACAGAGGTGTTCCTGTATCCACAATTGTAAGAGCAAATTGCAACCTTGAAAGAATTTCTCCCCTTCCCGACATTTAGTCAAAGCTCGGTACATTTCTGCTACAATCAGGGGAACCACTGTGCTAGTAGGTTTTTTCATGGCAACATCTAGCATCCCTACTAGGCCGAGGTCTATGTGACCATCTTTTCTTGGACAAATCACCACTCCCAAAAAGGCTACCATGAAGGCTAATCCCCGTCGGGCTTTCCATCTGTCTTTATTTCCAGCATGTGTCAATCCTGTGTTGGGTTCCTCGAAACCTTTGGGGTTACCATACCGGTGATATAAGAAATGCAATGTACAACACCCCTCCGCCAGGTGTGGGTCTTGAATATCTTGGCTGATGTTCAACAAATCCAAGAACCTATAAAGGGTTACCGGTCGTGGGGCCAATGGGTATCTACCTCGGAGGTTCCCGTTGAGACCTGCGTATCCCGCAATCTCTTCTAATGTAGGTGTGAGTTCAAAATCTGAAAACCGGAATACATTACGGGTTGGGTCCCAAAATGGTATGAGTGCCTCAATGATATCCTTCCTTGGTTTGATGTTCAATAAATCTACGAGACCGCCCAAACTTTTGACCACGGTATCTCTGCTTCCTTTTCCCAAATCATGCCACCACATATGGAGTTTCAAAGGGATCTCGCTCAGGACTGAGAAGGTTTCGATGTTATTTGAGTTCATCCTGCATATTTATTTAGGGGACTTTAATGATTTATTTTGAAAAAATGGCTATTTGTGCAAAAATTCTTTATTTAGAAAACAGGACTTGGATTTGCAAATACAGCCTTTCAGCACTTCTGGGAGGAAGATTTTAAGGCTGTTCCCGCAAACCATTTAAAAATGACTCAGGGTGGCTGTTCTTGCCAAAACGGCCTTCCGGCGTCCTTTTGGGGACATTCGGCTTATTTTAGACAAGAATGGCATCACCCGACTTATTCAATGACAAAAATTAAAATTTTGACATTTTTTGGCTATTTTTGCAAAAAGGGAGGTTGGACCCGAGGAGGGTTGCCTACGTATCTCACATCCGGTGAGAATCAAACCGGCGTAGTTCGGGCAGATTTGTCAAAATCAAAACTATTTTGAACAACAATTTTCTACCTATTTTTCAGATATTTTCTTTTTTTCTTTTTGTATTTCAAAAATCCGGCAGCATTTCGGTACTATTTGGGCATTTGGTTTTTCACAACAACTGGTCACCCTCACTTAGTCCTAACATTGCTTATTTTCATAATTCACTCATTTAGACAAGCCGGTCAACATGCAAAGCCGAGCAAATAAATGCGCAAGTAGCATGTAACATGCATCAGGATGGTCAATTTATTTCAGGTCACCTGTCCTAGACGGACCCAACCCCTGCATTGAGTCCCCTAAGTCAAATGCACATGATGCAAACAAACGTCCTACTAGGGATCCGGCATGAGGCTTTGTTCTTCTAGGTTTAACCCTAGGTTTATTGGTCTAGACCTGGCTTACCTGAGCGGACAACTCGAGCCGAGGGGGAGGCAGCATACCGGGGATACAGAAGCTCCGCCGGCTTTGCAACTTATCCAAACCTCCTTCTAAATGGGAAAAGACTCTAAATAGAAGAGAAGCTACACGAAGTGCACCCTTCTCCATGATGTAGAAGACTAAAAGAGAGGAGGGATCCGCGACAGTTTATATATACAATTTCAACAAATATCAAAGCGGTAAAACATTTAGCACATATAGCATGGAACATGTAGAAAAATCAAATAAAGCCAAATATAACAATTATACTAAGCTCGAATTCTTGAACCCTGAATCAAAAGTCTGGGTTCGTATCCCCAGCAGAGTCGCTAGAGCTGTCACACCTCCTTTTTTACACACCACCCCGAAGGATAATGTATAAGGGAGTTTTTCCATTTAAAGTGACACTATTCGAAATGGGATTATTTATTTGTTTTTAGAGTCGCCACTTGGGATAGGATTGGCTTTTGGTGTCCCAAGTCACCAATTTTAACTTGAATCCCAAATCGAGGAAAATTGTCGACTTCCCAATTGGAGTCTGCGAACCAGAAATTCTGAATAAGGAATTCTATTGACCCGAGGGAAGGTGTTAGGCACCCCCGGATCCCGTGGTTCGAGCACTGTCGCTTAAATTATTATAATTGGCTAACAATCTGATCTTAATACATCTTATAGTGCAATTTTAAGATTATTTACCGCCTTTAGTTGATTTTTAAGAAAGTGAACGTCGTTTAAGAACGTATTTTTGGATCACGTCACATGAAATGCACCCGGATCCTCGACATATTCTTATTCAACGTTTTGGGATTTGGATTTGGGTTGCATGAAATGCACACCCGTATTTAGGAAGGTAAAATTATTAAAAGCGCGCCTAAAGCGACTAACGAGTTATTATCTTTGCGGGAGGCCGTGAAATTCGCCAAACGGCACGCCCCGAATTCTAAGTATTTTAATTAAGCATTCAATGAGGGCCCCGCAAATTTATATGTTTTGTTTGGCGAGGCTCATCTCACTTTATTATTTTAAGGCCATCCTAAAGCAAACTATAATTTTCTATTGAATTGGTCTCTAAAGAGTCCTAGTTAATTTGATATTATAAATTCGAGCCTCAAGTTCAAGTCCGGATTCAAACAAAAGGGAAAACCTCTTAATTTGAACCCGCTACCTAACTCGTAAGCCCAAATTTATGTCGCCAAATTAATCCTAATGCTCTTAAATGGAATTCGAGCTTTTAGCATGTTGGGCTTTGAAATTAGCCCGACAATTTTGGTCAGTTTTTGTAAGCAGTGCCCAGTTGTGGGCCTTTGCACAGGCCCAATTGAAACAAAGCCTGAATTAAACCCCCTACCCAACATTAGAGTTTCAGCTGTGAAGCTAACTCTTAGAGTGGGCCTTGGATCAGTTTCGCATGCAGCTGCTGGGCCATTTTGTTTGAGGCCCAAAGGTAACTAATGGTCCTTGAATTTCCGGTATCTTTGCCTGAATTCTATATTGTAGTAATAGGGATCATTTTAAGAACTGAAACCAGTCAATCACCAATTCAATACCTACTGCACTGAAACGAATTGAAACTTATTGAAACAAGTGAAAACAAACACTATTCGCAACCTGATTTTGAAACTTATAAACTGATTTTGAATCTCATTTTTACACCTACATATGGAATGTGTATGTCTCTATGAACATGTATTTATCCGGGGTTTGTGTTTAAGGGAACATGTTTGAACCTATATACTACCAGTGCAATATCTATACCAATAAGCTGTGAAATTTAACACGAACTAAACCATGAGCAGAACTTCATTGAACATAGCTTTAACATGAGTCAAAGAATTTAAATTCATATAAGTCCCAAAGTGTTTATGTTCAAACTGTCCTAATTATACAAATAGTCCTATTTAACATTTATACATATTCGTTCAAATGAAGCTACAACTACATATTAAACTAGTAATGAGAACAGAGGCAGATTCGTGTGATAACATAGCAATTCCTCATCATTTGATGTCAAAATTGTTCACATACATTGAGTGAAACTTCAGAGCATTAGAGACAACAGTGTACCTGGAATTGAGCA
>NW_017679323.1:0-10069 GCF_001879085.1 Nicotiana attenuata
GAAATTTTGAGAAATTCAGGTAGCTTTAAGAGAGTAGACTCAACTGATGCGGGGATGAATGCGAGGTTTGCAGAGGATTACAGTACTAGATGATCTGTGTTTTCACAAACTAGTGGATGATTTGAGTTTAATCTCACTATGATATTGTGGCATCATTAGAGTAAAAGTATTATGGATTATTGAGTGTGTCCTGATATATGGCTTCGAGCCAAGTTGGGGAGGTTGTTGTTGATTAGTTGATCGCACGGTTATGTGCTATGTTGGTTCCGTTTCGAGGTATGCGGGCGGATCAGTTTTGCTTGCAGAAATTGAGCCGAGGATGGCGCGAGTGAAGCAAAATTTTGACAAAGGTTATATGGTGCTTCGTAGATGTGAGAAAATAATAGGATGTCTTGAACTGTTGTTGATAAAGAATGCTCAGTGTATAGAGAAGGAAGATGTTTGTTTGTATTGAAATGAGGTCGTATCCTGCGGTGTTAGAGTGCTAATGAGGCACAGGTGGTTTTGTTAATTGAGCAGGCTAAATGCAAGTTGAATAGAATGAATGACCCTCGAGAATGGTTTTAACGTGTTCGAGATTCTACATGTAACGATCAGGTGTCTTAAGGTTGTGTATGTGGGTAGGGACTGTGTTTTCATTGGAAAAGATCAAGACTTATGGTATTTTTATATTGGTTATGGGATCCTATGTGTCGGTATATGGAAAGTAAAGGAAGCAAATTCAGAGTCGCAGGAAGTTCTTCAGAGTAAAATATTCTGGAATGTGGTATTTCTGAGAACACTTGAGAGAGTATTCAGTGGCCTATGGGTCTTAGATAGTGTGGTCTTATGTTCGAGTCTCGTGTNAGACAACAGAAAACTTTGCCAAGAAAACTGAAAATCCAGCAAAACTAAAACGAACTCTGAGCTAATCAGAAAACTGGAAATTAAAGCGGAGAATTCCTATCAACTTCCTAGTCAAGAACGGAAAAGAAAAGAAAGGGGTAGAAAGAAAAGCATAAGAAAAAAGAGAAAAATGCAGAAACTTACCGGCTCGCTCAATTGAAATACTGATTTAGACGAAAAGTGATGTTACCCAGTTGTTCTTCGTAAAAAACAAGTGAACAACATCACTTTCGCGTTTAATCAACCTCTAATCTTCAGAAAAACTAGAGCAAGTAGCCATGCATGCCACGGAATAGAGGATTGAACCATTTTGACTTCTTGGGGCTACAAACTCTATCCTTAGATTCAAGATTCGACGGAATCGCGGGGGGGGGGGGGGTTGTGATTCGAGGGATATGGGTTAGGGATTTGGAGAGAGGGGGTCATGGGGGCTTCAGGGTGTTAGTTTGGGGGCGGTTTGGGGTGGCGACACCACCGGAAGTGATGAGGATTTTTAAGGCGGCTCTAGGGTTTCTAGGGCTGTCTCTGAAGAGACGAGATGAGGGAGATGATTGGGGGGGGGGGGGGTTAGGGTATTCGGACACTTTTATATTAAAACCCTCCCCAGTTCGCAACCGTTGGATTAAAAGAAATCGACGGCTCAGATCAGAGGCCATCAAAAACGGTGTCGTTTGGCTCGAGTGGGGATCGGACCGGGTATTGAGCGGGTTTTGGGCCTGGGTTGCGTGTATTTGGACGGGTAAATGGGTATTTGGTTTGTTCTTAGAGACTAGGAATTAAGTACAGCCCAAAATTCCGAACCTCTTTTGCTTTTCTTTTCTTTTCACTTTTTTTTATTTTAAAATTTCTTTCAAATTAAAACTAAAAACAACCTAAATTAATTCCTTAGTCAAATTATGCTATTAAATTAAATTAACTAACTCCAAATAATAACTACCACAAATAATTAAGAACCAAATTAAAGGAAAAACTACCAAAGTTCAAAAATTAAAATTAAAAGTGCAAAAATAACTATTTTTTTGTGATTTTTCCAATTCTTATAAAATAAATAATTTACTACTTAATTAAAAAATGCAAAGTTAAATCCTAAATGCAAATGCAACATATTTTTTGTATTTTTAATTAATTAAATAAAATAAACATGCACAGACAAATGCAAGCAATTGACAGAAAATGCCACAAAAATCCACAAAATTGCAAATAATGAAAAAAATTATTTTGTTTTGAATTTTTGGGAGTAATTCATATAGGGCAAAAATCACGTGCTCACAGCTGCCCCTCTTTGCTCGGAAACACGACGAGTTTTCGTGCAAAGATAAAGTGAGCGGATACGAGCGATTTTTGCCCGTTTGAATACTCCGTGGGAAGCATTTTTGAAAGATTTGACCGCACCCTACTTCCGAGGTTGCCTGCATATCCTTGGCTATAAAGGAATTAGGTTAGTGTAGTTCGGGAAGTTTTGGTAGCTGGGACTACGATGAAGCTGTGATTTCACTGTTGCTGCTGCTGCTACTGCTTATTGAACCCCTTATTACACCATGACAAAATAAAAAGAAGCTAGACTAATCTATGATCTATGAATTACAAAAGCCCTATCTATATCTTCAAACTTGATCTTGTGATTCTTGTTGCCTTGTTGACTTGTATTCTCCCGGTGAAGTCCCTTTGTTGCCGACTTGAATTGTAATCTGAGATGCCTTCCCTTTTCTTTAGGTGGATGCCTGAATGCCAAGAACTTGAACTGTATTCCCGTGCTCTCCAGGTGGTCGCCTGACTGCTGAACTTGAACTGTATTCCCGTGCTCTCCAGGTGGGCGCCTGACTGCTGAACTTGAACTGTATTCCCGTGCTCTCCAGGTGGGCGCCTGACTGCTGAACTTGAACTGTATTCCCGTGCTCTCCAGGTGGGCGCCTGACTGCTGAACTTGAACTGTATTCCCGTGCTCTCCAGGTGGGCGCCTGATTGCTGAACTTGAACTGTATTCCCGTGCTCTCCAGGTGGGCGCCTGACTGCTGAACTTGAATTGTATTCCCGTGCTCTCCAGGTGGGCGCCTGATTGCTGAACTTGAATTGTATTCCCGTGCTCTCTAGGTGGGCGCCTGACTGCTAAACTTGAATTGTATTCCCGTGCTCTCCAGGTGGGCGCTTGATTGCTGAACTTGAATTGTATCTCCCTGTTCTCCAAGTGAGTACCTGATTTCAACAAAAATAGACCAAACAAAGAAAATTTTCTGCCCCAGTTTGGTAGCTGGGCACATATGTGAGTGTTAAACTGAATCATGTTACCAAATATTACTAAGAATTTGAAAGCTAGGTACCATTATCCAGGGGGGTCCTGACAACTCTTAAACCCCTAGTTAAATGACAGTTTTAAATCTGAATTATATCTTCTAGAGGTGTGACTTCCGCTAAATCTTGTTATCTAAGAGAGTCTAAAAACTACACCCCATTATCCAGGAGGGTCCTGAAAATCAAAAATCAAATCTTATCTTAAGAGTTGCTACTTTTACGGCTGAATTATACTACCCTATAGCAGAACTTATGCTAAATATTGTTATCTAATGAAGATCTTTAAAGCTAGGCCCCATTATTCAGGAGGGTCCTGAAAACTCCTAATTGAATCCTATCTTAAACATGCAAACTTTGAAACCAACTTATATTCCTTGGGGTACATTTATGCTAGATTTTGCTACTTATGATTGTTTCGATTTTTAAACTAGGTCCCATTTTCCAGGAGGGTCCTGAAAATCAAAAGTCAAACCTGTCTGGTGCTTGCCTTTCTTTCTCCGAAACAAACAAAATTTTCTGGCCCTATTTCAATCAAAGAAAAATCTTGTCAGTTTAAAAATATGGTGGTTGGTTTGTGGCCTTGACTTTGAGGGCGATTGCTCCTTCACTTCCCCTGATAACTTTAATTTCCACTCGAAGACCCTGCTTGTTTATTGACTAACCACTTTCTCTGTCGCCCTTATCACGGAAAATACCTCTTCTCCATTCAGACCCAATACCCTCCATCCGTTGCATTGCTCATGAACTGACATTTACCAAACCTTTGTGTCTCACATGAATCTCGAAGCACGACAATTGCCACCCACTCATTGCGTATGCTGTTCTTTCTTGACTTAAACCACTGGCCTTGGCCTTGAGGTCTACTGTTCCCTCACTTGCCATGATAACTTTGATTTGGAAGACCTCGCTTGCCACTGGTTAACCACCTTTTGTTAATCTTACCACAGAAAATACCTTTGATCCGTTCACCCTAACCCCATCCATCTGTTGCATTGTTCATGAATTGATATGTACCAACCTTTGTATTTCACGTGGATCCCAAAGCATTTGATTGTTACCAGCTTAGTGCGCTTGTTGTTCTTTCCTGACATATGACACTTTGATGTGCTAGCCAGATCCCATTTGTGCAATTGGAAAGCTGGTGGCAAATTTTGAAGTCATTTCTCACTTGTTCCGACCAACCAGACTCGGGAAGAGGAAGTAAACAAGACAAAAGGAAAAAAGTAAAGGACAAAGGAAGGAGATGATTCCTAACAAGAAAACTACAAAGTAGAAACCTATCAGATGTGGATACCAACTCTAATGACCATGACATGCACCTGTGGCCTATTCTGTTGAGCAAGTCTGATGTTCAACTCTTGTCGTACCTTTTCTGCCGTGAAACTAAGCCTCAAGGCTCCGATTATCCAATCCGATTCATGATCCTTATTCGACTTGCAGTTCCCAAAGGGTTTTCACCATCAAGTCTCTCTCATTTTGTTCTCTCTCTCAACTCACCTTCGCCTTATGATGCCCGTGAAGGTTTTCACCAATAAGACTCTCTCATTTTGTTCTTTTCTTTGTTCAGAATGGAGTGTTGCCCCTGATATGAATCACCTCTACTTGCTCGACTTGGCATTTCTCGAAGACTGATCGGAAGGTCTTTCTTTGGACCGTAATGTGGGCTTTTGGATGTGGTTAGAAAGAAAGGGTATCAAAAGGCTCAAAGTAACTCAAATGGGTTCAAGATTACAACTTTCGGAATCAGATTTCTTACAACAACCACAATTTTTGCCCCAGTTTCTTTGCTTGGGGACTTTTGGATTTTTACTTTGATGGGACCAAACCGTGAGGCTGCCTACGTATCCTTAAAAGGAATCAGGTCGAACGTTGTTCATGACATAAGAATTGCCTTGTTTTGTTGTGACTTTCTCTTTTCTTTTTTTTTTCTTTCTCTTCTTTTCTTCTTCCCCCTTTTTTCTTTTTGTTGTTTTATTGTTTTTTTTTCTTTTCTTTTTTTTTCTTCTTTTTTTTTCATTCTCTTTTTTCTTTTCTCTCTTTTCCTTTACTTATCTTTCCCGCTTACGTTTTCGAACTTTGCTACTGATTCCAAAAGAGGGGTGTGAAAGGAAATAAATAAGGCTCAAAAGGGGTAACAAAGGATAACGTGTTTAGATAGCAGAACAAAATGCCTTCGTCATTCCAATCTTCAAAACATGCCAAGTACAAACAACACGATTAAACAAACCAAGGAAAACATCTGTAACATCTTTTGATTGCACCAGAATTGATAACCATATCCACACATTTTCCTTCTACATTTATCAATTACCCAACACCATTGGACAACAACCTCGGTACCACGAACGGCCCCTGTCAATTTGGGCAAACTTGCCTTTAGCTTTAACCCGATGCGGCATGATGCACTTCAATAGGGTTTCTTTATGTTCTATCTGCCCCAGTTTCACACAATTCGGGCTTTAAGTGATCTCAAAATGTCTTGACTTACTTCTCACAAATGTTCCAATGTCCCTATCATCTTCAAAATTGTTTCATTGCTTCATGACTAAACTGACTTTTTAAGACCAGGCTGAGAATTATGCATGCATGTCATGTCACTAGAGTCAGCAGGGAAAAGAACTATAAAAGGAGAAGAGAACTAAACAAAAAATGACTAGAAATAACAGAAGACAGGAAATTGCATTAGACAGACAGTGAAACGGTTCGAACAACAAAACAAGCACTAAACTGGGGTTACAACCCTGGAACAAACCTAGACAGCACTAAACGAGTTATTACGACTAAACAAACCAGGCAAAATAAAAGGATAGAAGGGTTTGAGCCACAAGACAATATCCGGATTACAACCCTGAAATAAATCGGACAACAGAAATGACAACAAAATAAACCACCAAGACTCCTCCCTGGCTATCCAAGAGATGGAGCGTCTTTCCAATTACCAAGCACGACATCTTAGCCACTGAGTTCCACATCAATATTACCAAGACCATTACCAATTTCAATATCATTAACTTCACCAAGTGGCTCCTTGACTCCTTTGACCAACCCTTCGTCATTGCCAACCATCCCAACAATTTGTGCGTTGTCATGTACCTGTAGAGGATTACGTGTGACACTTGGGGTATTACTGCCTTGGACCACAATTAGTCCTTCTTGAATCACTCTTTCTATTTCCCTTTTCAAAGCACGACAATCTTCAATGCTATGCCCTTGTACATTAGAGTGGTACATGCACCGTACAGTAGGATCAAATCCTTTTGCATATGGGTCCGGCGTATAACCGAGGAGCAGCTCAATCAGGCCAGAATGTTTTAACTTTTCAAACAAGTTTGTGTAGGACTCTCCAATGGGCGTGAAATTATCTTTTTGCCTTTGTTTCCCTCTATGCCCCAGTTTTCTAGGGTTGCTGGATGCTTGCAAATGTATGTCACTTAACGACATCTTGATGAGTATGCCATTCCAAAGCTGCCCCAGTCAGGCTCTGGCTAAATTATGCCATCAATAACTCATGCTCCCGCCAGCTCTTCTCATTTTACTATAGAATTCTCTCAAGTGCGCCACCGGGTCTCTGTGCCCATCATACAAATCAAACTTTGGAATCTTACATCCCACCGGCAATTGAACATCAGGAAATAGACACAAATCATTGTAGGCCACGCTCACCTGGCCTCCCATCCCTTGCATGTTCTTTAAGGATTGTTCTATGCTTTTTGGCTTCCTGGACATCTCATTTCGCCCAGACTGTTCTATGCTTTTCAGCTTCCTGGACATCTCATCTCGCCCTTCTTTTCCTGTGATCTTTTCATTTTCAGCATGAAGCTCATCCCGAGGGCTCTTCCTGTGTGAATCATGAACCTTGCGGGCAGCCTTTGAGGGGTAATATTGGTCATCATGAGCTTTGAGTGGGTATTCATTGTTGGGAATAGCGGATATGACAGGAGGGCAATTTTCGGGAAAGGTAATTGGAGGAAGAGTGATGGAGATGCTAGGGTGGTTGGGAAAGCTGTGATAAACGGGTGGATCTGGAGAGTACGAGGGATCATCTGGCACTATGACCGGAGTTTGGGTAAGGGTAGCATCTAAGAAGCTAGGTGGTGGCGGGGGTAGTTCCTTCCCAGTCATCCACGCCTGATACATGTCCATGATGTGTTTTCTTAACATCCTTACCTCGTCAGCCAAACCAGTGCCCTGTTCAAACAACTGCTTCCGGGCACCCGTATCAACCGACTCAGTCCTGTTGTCATCTGCCATTGCCTTTTATGTTGCGGAGAGGAATTACTACTTCGGGAGCCACAAACCAACCACTTTTCTACTGTGAAGATATCAAAAGGAACAAAATGGGGGCATCCTGTTAGCGTTAAGGCTTTCAACAGAAAGGCAACCACACATTGGGGAATGTAATGCACCTAAGAAGTTAACCGTTTCTATTATGCATTTGATCGGTTGCCTGCGTCATCCCGGCTTTGCCCTAATTTCCGATTGCAACTTCTTCTTCTCTCTCTTTTTTCACTCATGCCTCTCTTTGCTTGATTTCACATTGTTCTTTATTCTCTCATTTCTCTCTCTTGTTTTGCCATTGTTGCATTCCCACGGTTTCTTATTTTTCTCTCTCTTTTCCTTCCTTTTCTCTCTTGTTTTTCTCCCTCTTTTTTTTCTTTTTTCTTTCTCTATTTTTTTTTTTGGTTATAGTCGAATCCTATGGAGATTGCCTACGTATCATGACCCCACAAGAATCAGACCAAGCGTAGTTCTGGGAGATAAGTGTGAAAATAAATAATAAAATATTTTGGGATTTTCAAATTTTTATAAAAAGAAAATGCTTTGATTACAACAACTCAAAAACTAACAGACTCGAAAAAGAAACTAACAGACTCTAATGGAAAGATGAAAATACAAACTCAAAAACAAACTAACAGACTCCAACAGAAAGATGAAAATACAAACTCACAAACAGACTAACAGACTCTAAAAATCAATAATACATTAATGCCTCAACTGCTCCTGGGGCCCGCGGGACATCATTCGATCTCGCCACGGGCCTACGCGCCAAATCCCCTTGGAGATGATAGAGATCTTCCATTATCTGGCGGACAAAGGTCAATATAGTGGAAAAGAACATGGATCAGGTCATGTCCTCACAACTACTGCATTTCATCGCGATGTAGTCGGCGATCCTTCTGACCCTCTCTCTTATGACACCCTTTTCTTGCAACAAACGCCCAATCTGCTGGGCCCTACCTTCCAAAGTTTGTTCAGCTACTTGATTCTGTTCTTGAAGTTGTTGCAAATATCTTTCTAACTGTGCCATTGCTGCATAACAGTGTTCTCTTTCAGCCTTAAAGTCTTTCGCCTGCTTGATCATTTTGTTCTCGACGATGAAGACCCTTTTCTCCAACCCCGCAACCTCATTGTCGTATTCCTCTTTTAACTATTTAACCAGGCGCGCTCATTCCTCCGCATTCTTAGCCAATTTTGTTCGAGCCCTGGCTAGTTCACCCTCTGCTATGTTCAAATCAGAACCATACTCGCCTACCTTCTACCTAAGGTTCTTTATAAGCTTTTCATCCTTTGCACTTCTGGCGGGATTTTCAGCTGCTATTTTCATTTCTCGAATCTGGGCTCGAAGGGCCTCACTTTCTTTGGCTAGCTTTTCTTTTCACCCTCATCCGCCGCGGCTTGCAAACCGTTCTCGAATTCGAGGTCCTTGACTTGCTTTTCTAGCTTACTTATGGTAGTTCTATACTCATTTACTTTGGCCAACCAATCTCATTGCGCTTGTGACGCCTCAGCAAATTCCTGAAGATGAGGTCTTTTGGCCGCCCTTCCAAACTCAATTTCCCTTTTATACCAAGAAAGGTACCCCGGTGACACTTCACCTTTGGATAGATCATGCACACAGGTATTTGCAATCAAATACTGGCACTCGCTCCAAATCTGGCGGACTCCTGCTTCATGAAACTGACCATCAGGACCAATCTCGACTTCCTGGGCACTAAGATCTTCATTTTTTAGAACTATTTGACATCTCCCCAGCAGTTTCAAAACCCGGTATGGGGCATAATGATGGATACTCCGGAGGCCCATCAAGAGGAAAAGAGGCCCGGTAGCTGGCATGTATATGATCTCATCTACGGGAAGCCACCCAAAGGTCCATTCTATTTGATCTACAGTGATGGAACGGAGACGTGATATCCATTCTGTGACCCCCTCCGGCAGGCTAAACCCGTCAATCCTTGTATAAAATTCCTCTATGCAGTTCTTCTTTGTCGACCCATAACTCATGTATTGAGGACGATGACATAGGTGTTCAATCATCCACATCTATAGCAAGAGGTTGCACCCTTCGAAAAAGTCTCCCCCGGCTTTGCAGGCTGTGAGAACGGGGATGATTTCAGACACTATCAGGGGTGCGAGGGTGCTTTTGGCCTGAGTAAGCAAAAAGCTGACTACCCCAGCTATCCATATATCGATGTTCCCGTCTTTCCTAGGAAACACCAGAAGACCCAAGAATACCACCATAAAAGCAAAGCACCGGTATTCTTCCCATTTGAGGCGATTCCCTTTGCTACAAATTTTGTTTTCTGGATCGTTAAACCCTCCTATGTGACCGTATCTCTGATATATAAACTGCAAAGTGGAAAAGCCAGCTGCCAAGTCTGGGTATTGAACCCTCCTGCTTATCTTTAAGGAATCTAGGAATCTGTGCACAGCGACGACTCTTGGCGCAACCAGATACTTGTGTCTTAGAGGAACCTCAGCGCTCCCAATATATCCGGCTATTTCTTCCAAAGTTTGGGTGAGTTCAAAATCTGAGAAATGAAACACGTTGTGGGCCGGGTCCCAGAATGTAGCTAACGCCTTTATGATTTCCCCTCTAGGCCTGATCTTTAGCAAC
>NW_017679323.1:12077-17333 GCF_001879085.1 Nicotiana attenuata
CCCCCTCGTCTCCTGAGGCTATCCCCCTTGCCGGTTATCAACCGACGCTTTTCCTTTCGGGCGGCTCCTCGCTCTCAGAATTCTCCTCCATAGCCCGTCGGGGATGGCCATTGAAGGAGTCGCTCCCCTCATGGACGCCATCACGGGTAGCGGTTGAGAAACCCCCGCAGCGCCCTCACTAGGCGAACCACAGGGTATATACCCATCTTCAGAATCAGTCCCCGCCCCAGGTAAGGTGACGACGTTCTTTTTCTTCTTCTTAGGAGCGCTCCGACCTGCCAACACGAATAAGTCAGGAAACGAGAGCGTAGGGAATTCCCAAATCGTAGCCAAAGAATTACCTGACGGGCCGTACTGTTGAAGAAATGCAGCCCAGGTACGGCATTCCTCCGCATAAGGTATTATTCTTTCCACCCACGATTTAATGTCATCAATGAGCTGGGGTGGAGAAGCCCTCGCTGCGAATAAAAAAGGGAGAAAAGCAAAGAAATCACAATGGCCGTATGGTCAAAAGCGCAATCAGCCCTGAATTCTACAAATAGAAATACTTACGTTCTGGATTCCATCTTTTCGGGAACCCTTCGGGATTCGACACCAGGTGCTCCGTCCTGATGTAGAAATACTTACGCCAAAAGCGGCGGTTGGGCTTATCATCGGCTTTAACAACTAAGCCCCTTGTGCCCCGACCTTTTAACTGCAGCATGGTACCCCTCAGGTAACCAGCGCTGAATAACTGTAAGAGGTGGTGAACCGAGACGCTGCATTCAGCCCTGGCCGCATAGGTGGTCATTACGGCACACCTTTAAGGTATAAGGAGTGAGCTGGGCAGGACACACATTATAAAAACGGCAAAGCTCCTCCATCAGAGGATAGATTGGAAGATTGTAACCGAACAAGAACGGGTACTCATAGAACGTGCAATATCCAGGCTGGTGCACATTGGCATAGTCCATCCCGGCCGGAACCATTTCCACGTGGTCCGGAATATGGTGCGTCTCTCGAAGGTCATCTAAATGAGATTGTAATAAAACGCTGTGCTCCCAGGGAAGGTCAGGGCTTTTAGTTGGAAAATCCCTGCGAACATACGTCTCCTTCGGAAGGACGTTATCTACGCTGAGAGGAACAAGGGCCTTCTCCGCCTTTTCCCCTTCACCACCGGAAGATGGCGGAACCCTAGACGAGGCATTATCTTTGGCCTTTTTATTACCCTGTCCGTGTTTTGTCATGATTATACTACTTAAGAAACGAAGCACTGACGATAGGAAGTGTGGGTTCAACAGAAGTGGGAGAATCCCTCATAAAATAACGGTTACAGTAAAGAAAGGCAAAGGGGTATATCAGAAAGTGCTTTCCGAAGGATTGAAAATGGAATCAAAAAGAACCTCTCTCATACTTATAGGGATAAGTTGCACAGGAATCGAAGAGTCATGATTCAAAACGTGCGCCAGAAACCAAAATGTCACTTCATCCTCTGAACCGCCTCGGGGGCAAATATAATAATGACGCATACAGGCGATGACGTCATTCCAAAAAGGAAGCCGCGCGTCAGTAGCTCAACAATGTCATATTTTTCACTCCATTCGTATTGCCGCCCCGGGTCGAGGTCAAATTCTCCTAAGCCGAGGTTCACGTTTCCGCCCATCGAAGACGCCCACCGAATGCGTCTCCAACGAGCGGAGGGACTAACTGTATAGGGTCAAATTTGACCCTCAGCATCTCTACGCCAGTAGGTACGCCCAATAAGTGTACGCCTGCCAACGTAGCGGGTACGACTCGGCCGTGGGGGCAAAAGCGACATCGTTTAGGACTCAATGTCTTCACTAGGAAGACGTTACCTGTCTTTGTAACTATTTGATTCTTTCGAGGAAGGTCTCCTATTATATAAAGGAGACCTTCACATTGTAAAAAGGGCATCTGATCTAATACAATTCTCTCATTTTTCTGGCTTTCTCTCTCTATCTCTACTTCAAACGAACGTATCTTATTGAGTTCATACTGTCTCTTTGCAATACTAGATCTACAACAATATTATCATCTTTGCATCTCTAGGATTATTATATTTGATTACGATTTGCCCTTTTTCTACTTTTGATTGTTTTTTAGCTTACAAAGTATATTGTTAACTTTTGAGCCAAACAGATCTTATACTATTTTAGATGTCTAACAGATTTTGAAAGAGAAAAATTTATATAATTTGTTTTACCCCAAACGGAACTCTAACTTATACGGAAAGAGAGAGACGATAGTTAGAGCAATATCAGGGACGTTGAATGATAATAGGGAATAATATCTTCAAATAATTCATAATGGAGAAATATCAGGGAGGTTAAGGAATATCATGTATTTTGGGTAACCAAAAGTTACCATATATACTAGGGAATTCTTGTAACCAAAGAATACAAGTTGTAAACAGTAAATTAATTTTCAATAGTCCAACCCTATAGGGTTTTAGGATCCAATTCTATATATAACAGTAGCCAATAACGAAGACGTGCAGAAACAAAAACAAGAATATATGGAGAAACAGAAAGAAGAGAAGAAGGATTTCTGTGCGCAAGTTACTAGTGAGCTTATGCTGAAGGAGATCCAAAAGGGCTCCAATGCTGAGAACATAGTGCTGTCTCTGTTATCTTACACCGCCGTACTGAACATGACGGCGGCCGGAGCAGCGGGACCTACTTTAAAACAGATGCTTGAATATCTTGCAGTTGAGAATATCGACGATCTGAATACCAAGTTCTTAGATATGGCGGCTATAGCGACGAGCAATAGTGATGGGGGTCCTGATGTGTGCTTCCTTAGCGCACTTTGGGTGGAACAACAACTTCGCCTCAAAAAGTCTTACCAACAACTTGTCAAGAATGTCTACAAGACAAGGGCTAAAAGTGTCGATTTTAAACGAAAGGTACTCCTTTTCCATGCTTGATATGTGATAAATGTGTGTATGAAAAATACTTCTCTTACCTTTACAGCTTGTTTGGATGGTTGTTACACCTCGTTTCATAATATATCGTATTGTATTGTATTATACTGTATCGTTTAATTAGTATAATGTTTGGATAGATCGTATTGTTTGTTGTTGTTTCATGATATCATGCACCAACAATATGAAGAATAAACTGACAATATTATAAAGAAAAATTATGATACGGGGTAAATTTGTTATATAAAAAGGTAGGGTATAGAAATGATAAAATAAAATTATTTAATAATAATGAAGGGTGAGATGAGAGAAAATGACGCAATCACACCAAATCGGTCCTTACATAAAGGCACATTTCGTCGTTACGTAACGACGGACTTAACGATACGATACAATAAAATTTAAATAACAACCAAAACAAACATCGTATTCAAAGTTACAATACGATACAATACAATATGTAACAACCATCTAAACAAGCTGTTAATTGTTTTGTATTACTTATCTATACTTTTACAACCAATATTAAGTATTTTATCTTTGTGCCATTCAAAACAAAGAGTGTATATTACCCCGTTCTATCAATGCGCTTGCGTAGATCTTGAGAGAAGCTTTGTTTATAACTTGAATATTACACATGAATGAATTTATGTAAATAACAGTAATTCATTACATTGAATATTAATTAAATATAGGAGGAGGTGGTAGAAGAAGCTAATGCATGGGCCAAGTGTATTAGGAAAAAACTGAATTTAAATATTGAAGATGACGTGTCATGACACGTGGACCGGTCAAATAGTCAAAGCGTGGTAATCAGTTAGAAGGCACGAGCAACAACAAATGCGGGAGAGAAGATACTTAAAGGCACGAGCTATTATTCAAATGAAACGAGACTCGTACCTGTTTGAGTCATTTAAAGCTCGAAGATCGGAAGGAATTGAAGACATGAATCTGATAGCAGAAAAGAGTCCAAATTCAGTATTAAATGCCAAATACGTTAGAGAATTTGTATTTAATATGAATGATTGAGTAACGTTTCTTTTAATGTCATTTATTGCTCGTAATTGCCTCATTAAGACAAAGGCATTACACTTTCTCTTAAAATTAACTATAAAAGGAGAAAGTCACAACATCTGTAGGACACGAGAAAATATTACTGGAATAAACTTTGTTCTTTTTGCTTTCTGATTATATCATTCAAAATCTCTTTCTTATATACTTTTTCGATTATCAGTAACCCGAGTTCTTCTAAATTCAAGCTTTGACCTAAAATCTAATTTTTGGTTAAACAAATTGGTTCCGTTACCGGAAATCTGATAATTAAGCATATCTCAACCTAATTTTCTTGATTGCATCAATCATGTCGAACAACAATGACAACACTCAAGGAAACCCAGAAATTCAGACAATCCAACAACTTCAGGAAGATTCCCCACAAGGCTCTCCACAAGGTTCTCCACGAGGCTCCCCACTATGGTCTCGTGAAGGCACTCCTGATGGATCTCACACAGATGGACAGGCTCAATTCGAAAATGTTGAAACCATGAATGAGGCTCTGCAAAAACTTATTGCCTCTCAAGTCAATAACGCTCTTCAAGCTTTTGTTAGCCAATTACATGCTGTTCCACCCACATCTACTCCAAACAACACCACTTTGGAGAATTCTCGTTCAAGATTGGTTAATTCAGGCAGCGGTGGAACCCCTAGTGAAACACAAGAGAGAGACCCAGGTAATCCAGTTAACTCTGATTTACAAAATCTAGTACTAACCTTGCAGAAACAGCTTAAGGAGCAAAATGAACGCATAGAGCAAATACCTGGAGTACCGCCGTGATCAAGGGAGTGGATATAGATAAATATTCCCAACAACTATGGAAGCCAAGTGCTGCTCCCCTCCCAATTCCAAAGAAGTTTAAGATGCCTGATATTCCAAAGTATGATGGTACATCAGATCCACGAGATCACGTTACTGCATTCACAACAGGTGTCAAGGGCAATGATTTGACTAAGCAAGAAATTGAGTCGGTCTTGGTCAAAAAATTCGGTGAAACACTCACTAAAGGAGCCTTAACATGGTATTCTCTTTTACCTGAAAATTCTATAAATTCGTTTGCTGAGCTTGCAGATTTATTTATCAAAGCACACTCGGGAGCTCAAAAAGTTGAAAAGCGAATGGAAGATATCTTCAAAATCAAGCAAGGAGACTCAGAGTTACTTAGAGAGTTTGTAGATAGATTTCAACGGGAAAGAATGACGCTGCCACGAGTACCTGACAATTGGGCAGCCATAGCCTATGCTAGTAATTTGAATGAGAAGAGTTCAGAAGCCACGAG
>NW_017679324.1:0-5910 GCF_001879085.1 Nicotiana attenuata
TTTTGGAGCTGAAAACTTTGTGACTTAAGGCATTGGCGTGCCTTTTTATAGGCAAAATGAGGGCAACCTCAGATTTTGTGTTTGCCTTCTAGTCCCTAGGTGATTTTCAAAATAGTCCTTTACTTATTGACTTGTTCTCAAGCAACACACTAAAATTACTGAAGTTACACTAAAGTTCTGCTTTGGAAGATCCTAGAGATTCTAGTTTCAACTACCATGTGCTATCCAATCTTAAATGTCCAAGCTACCCTTGAATTCAACCTAAAATTACTAACACTAGTTGAACTATCAGCTATAACCAAACCAGCTACTCAACTATGGTTAATCAATCAATGCTAAAACCAATTATCAAAATAGGTTCGAAACAAATTAAACTAACATCACAAAACAAGATTAACCATAAATCAGAACAAAAATCAGAAACAAAAACTCATGGAATCAAGAAGTCACCTTCTCACTTACCTTTTCTTATCCTTACTCCTATGTACCTATATCCTTGTTACTCTACGATACTTTAGCTTTTGACCTACACATATATATGTATACTACTCGCAACCTTCCTTTAAGTTGCTAGCACCATAGATTTCCTTTCGTACCTTCTCAATTGACTATAAATGTAAGCAATTACTTTTCCTGGTTGTTCTTCCACTTGTTGCATGAATACTTGTCTTATGTTATTGCCCATGAATACTGGAATTTTCTGTAACTTATATGATCTCAAATATGACCTTTCATGTTTTTTTTATTCATTAGCCACAGTAGGTACCACTTTCTTATGGAGTGTATACCATATTGTAGTGAGACTGTTCTTACAAGAACATTTCTTCTTCAAGTTACTATGCTTAGGTTGAAGCCTTCTTCCTTATTTCCTCAGCTAGTGTTTCATTGTAATACCTAGGGAAGACCCTCTGACTCTTGTAAATCTGCGAGCTTGTTATATCGTATACCGACGAAATTTTTTGATGTTCTTACTCGCCTATTATTTTACTTAATTGCTTACCTCCATGCCCTTGTGGTCGTAGGTTACTTCTGAACGAAAATTTGTGACTGTCACACTAGTGGCACTTTCTTTTATGTCCGTAACATTTATACGGTACCTTTAACTACCCAACTCCTATATGAATATTTCTCAACGATCATGATGTCATATCGTGAGATTGAATTCACTATGTTGGGGTTCACTATGTTTAACTTGCACAATCTGTTGATTGGTCTGTATCCTGTTATCTAGCCATAACTAGGCTTTTCCTGAATCAACTACTAACTACTTGTTGGTCCATTCTCATGTCTATATTCTGCATGATCTCTCTTGGGTTATGTCCTTTGTCTAACTTACCCATCGCACTGGCTCCTTGTGTATTAAGTGTTCGTTTGCACTTATTTATCCATAACATCTAGTGCTGAAACCCTTACTGCCTCTCCCTGGCGTCGTGCTTGCATAATGTCATGGAGTCATATCATATCTGTAGGATCTGAATAAATGCAATCTTATTTCTTTGTCCTTTCTACCACATTCTTCCTCTACTATTCCATAATCACCTGAACTACATAACTTCGACTTAATACCATATCACACCATCTTCCCCCTTCAGGGGAGTATTAACACTTAATGCTATGAAGATTTACCTATAAATGTTTTACCTCTTCATCTTTGGCATCTTTTCACATCTTCATGAACTCTTACTCGCCTTGAGGTAACCTTTCTGTACCAAGGATAGCTGAATTTCTTACGCACGAAGGTGACGCCTAGTATAACTAGCACACTTAGTCCTTTAAGCATAACTCTACTCATAGTGCTTGCTTTAGAGAAGCGTCTTCCTAAATGAACTTTAAAGATTATTCTTTTGTTGTGCATTCTATTATTGCCGGAACGCTATCTCTAAAATTCTCACGATGTCGACTATTGTCAAATCCTTCGGTCCCTAATTTATGTTCAGTTTATCTTGTTCACTAACCCACACTTATTGCTATTACTCCGGGGGTCTAACATTTTCTTCTGGTAATCATTTTCAAGTAAACAACTCATTTTACAAAATGAGGGTATGACTTTATGGCTTATACAGTTTTATTTTCTCAAGCCTTGCCTCCTCTTGTCTTTTCCTTCACTTGACTATAGAGTCTATCATTCTATCATATTTTAATTTACCATTATCACCAATTTATTACATCGTACTCATAATGCTTCGTTTACTCTCTTCTTGTTCTCCGACTAATATTTCTGTCTATCACTTTATTCAGAAAAATTCAACAAAACATTCTTTCACTTTTAGCTCCTCTTGCTTCATCTCATTGGCTCTTCGGGACGCCTCACTTTTCTCTCTTTATTTTTTTTTCTAGGGGCGGGAGTCATACTAAGGTAAATATTTATCCCTTCTAGGATTCCACTGCCTATCTTCTAAAATTTCTAAACATTCTAGTATTTATATTCGATTGTACTATTCTACAGTGCATCATCTAGATATCTCACAAGGAGAACTATTACCACGTTTGCAATATCCTTCGTAAATGTCAGGTAACGCTAACAATCCATCAAGTATTTTGGGTTACTTTAACCCCAGTTGGATCCTGATATCCCATCCTTCTCTTAATTTATATCTGTTAGCTCCCATTGGGCATAACTTAGATGGGTGTTGTCAAGTGTATATATCTGTGTTACTATTGAAAGTAACTCAGAATGCTTATATTTCTCTGCCTGAATTGTAAATACTAATAATCTTCACTAACTGGGTACCTCGTACCCTTCTTTATCCTGCTTCTCTTACTTGTTGAAACTAGTATCTACCTTCTGATTCTTTTATTGCTTTTTACCTATGGGTGGATAGATATTCATGCCATAAGGCTTCTTTTCGAGAAGCTGACACGTCTTAGTACACATATAATCTACTGAAGACCTTACATTTACTTATCATAAGCATGATGCAAAATCGAGTTCCTCTGACTCAACTCTTCCAAAGCCACATTCAGTTGCTTACCAACCATTTTTTTTTCTGGATGAGGTATCGTTGTATTACGAATAAAATAGAATTTAGAAGTTTGAATTCTTACAACTGAGCTCTACCACACGATCTAATGTAAGAAGGAATAGTGACAATACTAAATGCCATGTTGCCTCCTGCTTTTAAGTATGGTGCACAACACACCCATGAACAAGACTCTACTAGACACGGCTTGCAGACTCCCTAGGACAAAACTGCTCTGATACCACTTTTGCCACGACCCAACTCAAAGGGCCACGATGGGCACCCGCTACCTTACTCAACCGAGTACCAACGTAGCATACCTTTCTTATCGTACTATCATGGGTAAATAAGCCAAAAGGGCTGTCATGAGATAACTAGAACAAAACATAAGAGAATACTAGACATAGGATGACCCAACATGATATAGAAATTTATACATGTGACATACGGGCCTATAAGGCCAATATGGTCATTTGTAAACTCAAAATATAGGACGACAAGGCCATACAAGTATCCATATACCTGACATCTGTCTACAAGCTTCTACGAGTACACAAATATCATAAATGTCGGGACGTGACCCCGCTATACCAGTCAATACATGTCCAAATCAAACTGACCAAATAGGCAACTGTGGAGCAAGTGAAGTGCACCAACACCTTCCACTGAGCTGATAGACTACTATAAGGACTGACAACCTATCTATCGGGACTTACGGGCATGAAACGCAGCATCCCCAGGAAAAGAAGACATCAGTACAAATAAAGTACCGAGTATGTAAGGCATGAAAGTAGTATATAAAAGACATGAAATAAACATGGAGTAAAGAACTCAACCTGTAAGTCTGAATAGCTCTGTGGATCATGAAATGTTTAGAATGTCATGCATATGTGTATAAATGTCATATCATTCATAGGTATATGCGTACATAACATCATCAAGCCTCTGAGGGAATCCCCGCATATCAACTCGGCCTCTGTGGGCAAAATTATCACTGTATACCACAGATCAAGTGCTGGTGTGTATATAACGCCATACCCCTTCTCTATACCCCATATACATATACTATACGCATATATAACACCATCTGGTCATGGGTCAATATACATGTATAAATGAATGCCATGCATAATGAAGTAAGTTAATAAGATCTCTCGGAATGTCATGAGACCAGTAAACAGACGATATGATAGTATGACATATGGGAAATCAAGAACATAGGCAACTATAGTACTTCTAAGAATAGAATTATTTATGAAAGTCGTGCGCTTGCTCGTTCACATGTATCATATGGATCATGTAAAAAAGAAAGAAGGGATAGCCTTAACATACCTCAAGTCGTCAATGCAAGTCAACAACAAGCTTACAACAACTAGCGTGCTAGCCCTATAACAACGAAATCCATGTACAACTTAGATGGCGCTAGTATATCACGTATCTCAAACGATAACTCGTTTCTAAAATAACATGGATAGCATTTCCCCTAATTTTACTAATACCTCAAGCCTACTATATGTGAGTAAGAAACACAATACAGCCAACAACTCAAAAAGCAACCTAACTACAATTCAGGACCTTTAATACAACAAAAACCCAAACATACCATAATACACCCAATCAACAAGTTATCAATTAGCCTAAAATTGCAACGACGAGCGACTAGCCCACTACCCTACCACATGTGGTGTTTTTCCACGCACTTTATCCTTCTAATATCCATAAATTGGCAACACAATAGGCCAACATGAATGGACTACAAAATAATCACTAAAAATGAAAGAAGTAGAACTCACGGCTTCTGGTCACCGTNATATATATATATATATATATATATATATATATATATATATATATATATATATATATATATATATATACACTTTTGAAAAGTCAAAGAGGTGCTAGCTTGGCACCCTAGCATTGGCCCTTCTTCTGACACTTATCTCTTTTTATCCAGATGCCGTATGAGCGAATGGTTGACAGAGTTGGAAACAAAATTCCAAGACCTTCAATTTGGTATATAATATGTCTAGAAAATACCTCATATAACACATGAAACGTATTTCTCAAAAAGCTTCAATGGCACACCTACTTGTCACCTATGCAGTCTGCATAGTCTCGCAACACTACAAATATCCCTCTACTCCGATGTCGTATCAACAAATGCTTTAATGCGTATGAAACCAGACTCATAGATATTCAATTTGATATGTGTATCATCCCGTAATTCCAAGTATATTGGGATAAAAACTCCACAACATTTGACCTAATTTTCAGCACATTTATGTCTGTAACTTGTGATGACCTTTGAAAACTTTTGTTCCACTTCAAAACGTAACAAACGGCTATCATAAGCCTAAAATAACTCATACATAAACTCCTTATCACGTCCCTAGTCTCACCCCGAAGTGCATGTTATAACATTCCAAACTTATCGACTTTTGACGAAACTTATTTTTCGTTTAGCTTCTAAGATTTTCAACACTCTTGGTACTTGTTATTCATGTTCTTAAAGATTTGTAACCTCCAAGGTAACATGATTAACTTAATTTATATACTCTCAAAGACGATCTCATTTTTGAGCTTACATCAATTAACTTATGAATTCACTTACGAAGATATGTGATGTAACATCGGGGCTCCAAATTAAACATCCGCACAAGTTGAAAAATATCATACAAACTCGCTAGCGCGATCAAAACACAAAAATAACATCTAAAATTATGAATCGAACACTAAAATGCATGATTTTCAAATAAATTTTCAAGAACTTCCAAAATTTGAACTAAGTATCCAAATCCTATCAAATCAACTCCAAACGACCCCAAATTTTGCAAAGAAGTACTAACTACCATAACAAACATATTCAAGT
Source organism: Nicotiana attenuata (assembly GCF_001879085.1). NCBI lineage: Eukaryota > Viridiplantae > Streptophyta > Magnoliopsida > Solanales > Solanaceae > Nicotiana > Nicotiana attenuata. Next base: position 5,833 of record NW_017679324.1, read on the forward strand.
CCCAAAATAAAATTCGGAACTCGATATGGTGGTTGCAACGGAGACTGATAGTGGAATGGAGAGGTCAAAAAAAGGTGA
>NW_017679324.1:12172-17330 GCF_001879085.1 Nicotiana attenuata
AGAGGAGGCCTATAGTTCCCGGTACTCTATTCATCCGGGCGCCGCGAAGATGTATCAGGATTTGCGGCAGCATTATTGGTGGCGTAGAATGAAGAAGGATATTGTAGCATATGTGGCTCGTTGTTTGAATTGTCAGCAGGTTAAGTACGAGCATCAGAGGCCTGGTTGTTTATTTCAGAGGATTGAGCTTCCCGAGTGGAAGTGGGAGCAGATCACTATGGACTTCGTTACTGGACTTCCGCTGACTCGGAAGAAGTTCGATGCGATATGGGTCATTGTTGATAGGCTGACCAAGTCAGCGCATTTCATTCCTGTGGCAGTCTCCTATTCTTCTGAGAGGTTTGCTGAGATCTATATCCGGGAGATTGTTCGCCTTCAAGGTGTGCCCGTGTCTATCATTTCGGATCGGGGTACGCAGTTTACTTCACGCTTCTGGAGAGCAGTTCAGCGAGAGTTGGGCACACAGGTTCAGTTGAGCATAGCATTCCATCCTCAGACGGACGGTCAGTCCGAGCGGACTATTCAGATTTCGGAGGATATGCTCCGAGCTTGTGTCATTGATTTTGGAGGCTCGTGGGACCAGTTTTTGCCTTTAGCAGAGTTCGCCTACAACAACGGCTACCAGTCGAGCATCCAGATGACTCCTTATGAGGCCTTATATGGTAGGCGGTGTCGGTCTCCGATTGGATGGTTCGAGCCGGGAGAGGCTCGGTTATCGGGTACAGACTTAGTTCAGGAGGCCTTAGATAAGGTCAAGATCATTCAGGAGAGGCTTCGTTCAGCTCAGTCTAGGCAGAAGAGTTATGCAGACCGTAAGGTCCGAGATGTAGCTTTTATGGTTGGTGAGCGGGTATTGCTCCGGGTGTCGCCTATGAAGGGCGTGATGAGGTTCGGAAAGAAGGGTACGCTTAGCGCTAGGTACATTGGTCCGTTTGAGATTCTCGATCGAGTAGGAGAGGTGGCTTATAGACTTGCATTGCCACCTAGCTTATCAGCGTGCATCCAGTTTTTCATGTGTCTATTCTTCGAAGGTATCACGGCGATCCTACCCATGTGTTAGACTTCAGCACTGTCCAGTTGGACAAGGATTTATCTTATGAGGAGGAGCCGGTAGCTATTCTGGACCGGCAGGTTCGTCAGTTGAGATCTAGGAGTTTTCCCTCTGTTCGTGTTCAGTGGAGAGGTCAGCCGCCTGAGGCCTCGACCTGGGAGTCCGAGTCTGATATGCGGAGCCGATATCCACATCTGTTCCCCAACTCAGGTACTTCTTTCTTTTGTCCGTTCGAGGACGAACGGCTGTTTTAGAGGTGGAGGATGTGACGACCCAAAGGGTCATCACCTATTTCCTCATCCACTCTGTGCTTCCGAGGTCTTGAAAACCTTATTGTTACTTTCCTCTATTTGCGTATGCAGTCCGGGCGTGTAGCCGGAAGGCTTAAATATGAATTATGTGTGAATAATGATGAATTTTGATATTAATATGATTAAAGTTGACTTTGGTCAACATTTTAGGTAAACGGACCCGGACCCGAGATTGGACGGTCCCGGAAGATCCGTAGAAAAATATGGGACTCGGGCATGTGCCCGGAGCCGAATTCCGTTGTCTAGAGCCCAAGGAAAGAATTTTTCTGTGAAATTGTTTCTCTGAAATTATTAAGGAAAAAGGAAATGAAAATTGATTAAAAGACTGTGGTATCAGGCTCGTATTATGGTTCCGACGCTCGGTACAAGCCTTAAATATATGTTAAGCGCTTTCTGTAAAATTTGGTCGAAATCGGACGTCATTTGACGTGTTTCGGACCCAAATATCTAAAGTCTGATGTTTATGAAGTTATAATGAAAAATGATGAATTTGGGGCTTGATTCAATGATTTTGATGTTATTTTGGCGATTTGATCGCACGGATAAGTCCGTAGGATGTTTTTGAGGTTGTGTACATGTTTGGTTTGGAGCCCCGAGGGCTCGGGTGAGTTTTGGATAGGCCACGGGGTAAAATTTTGGGCTTAAGGAATTGCAGGTCTGCAGGTTTCGCATTTCCCAAACAATTTTCGCAATTACCAGGATTTTTCGCATTTCCCAAACTTTCTTCGCAATTCCCATGTTCGCATTTCCCAAACATTTTTCGCAATTCCCAAGCCTGTTCGGATTTCCCAAACTTTCTTCGCAATTCCCGTGTTCGCAATTCCCAAGCCTGTTCGCATTTCCCAAACTTTCTTCGCAATTCCCATGTTCGCAATTCCCAAACCATTTTCGCAATTCCCAAGCCTGTTCACATTTCCCAAACTTTCTTCGCAATTCCCAAACCATTTTCGCAATTCCCAAGCCTGCTGGGTTCGCAATTGCGAACCCATGTTTGCATTTCCCACATCAGAGGCCTGTAATTTTTCATATTTAGACAAATTTTAACCCTCTTTTCTTCATTCTTTCAAAACCCAAACTCCATAGGCGATTTTCCAAGAAACCTATCTTCTCCAAATCATTTGTAAGTCAATTTTTACTTAACTTCTTCAATCTTTAACATCATTAGACATGTTTTCGTCTTAAAATCAAGGATTTCCATGGGTGAAAATGGGGATTTTGGGTAGAACTTAGGTTTTCTTAAAATTGGGGATTTGGACCTCCATTTGAGGTCCAATTTCAAAACAAAACATAGATATGAACTCGTGGGGGAATGGGTAACCGGGTTTTGGTTCGAACCTCGAGTTTTGACCACGTGGGCCCGGGAGCGTTTTTGGAATTTTTGGAAAAACTTGGGAAAATCATTTTTATGCATTCAAATTGATTCAACTAGTGTTTATTAAAGTAATTGAACAATTTGTGATTAGATTCGAGCAAATTGGAGGAGGAACCGCGAGGTAAAGCGATAGTTGAGGATTAAGTGGATTTCAAGGCTTTGAGGTAAGTGTTTGGTTTAACCCTAGCTTGAGGGAATAGGAGTTGAGTCTTGTTGCTAATTTCTATGTGATCGAGTACGATGTATAGGCATGGTGACGAGTATCTATACATTAGTGTCTAGCATGACCGTGAGTCCTTATAATGTGATTATCATGAACTGATTGTGAATTTCCTGTTTATTGGAGTATTTCTATATGTTGTGAATAACATGTGAATGGTGATATGCTAATTTGATTCCTAGGAGCATTGGCTCGAACTGTGATACGAATATTGAAAGTATATGAAATGACTTGATTCATTGAGGAGCGTCGGCTCCAGTTGTAGAACGAATTGCGAAAGTATAAGTGATAATTGAATCTCTGGAGCATCTGCTCGAGTTGTGAAAAGAATTGTGAAGTAAAAGTGAGAAAAAGGAGAGATCATTATGTTGCCCTCTTGGCGGGCTATTATTGGGTTGTGATTCCTCTGCATTGTGTTCTTAACGGATACTAGGGTCGCTTAGGTTAATGTTTCCTTGTGCCGTATGATGACTACAGTTATAGATGGGGTGGTTAGGTGTGGTAGTTGGTTAGATATAGCTGAGGCGGTCAAGTGTGGTAATAGGTTGGTTGTAGCTGTGGTGGTTAGATATTGGAACTAATGTAGTGGTTAGATGTTGGAACTAATGTGGGTATAGTAATTCCCTTGCCGGGATATTTGAGATGATGTTTTGTTCCCTCACTGGGATGTCGTTATATTGTTGTTTGTGACGGAATATGAGATAATAATTTCTTGGAGCTTGGACTCCAGTGATATCGTGGAGTAAGAAAAGAAAGAAAGGGAAAGAGTTACTGGTTAATCCCTTGCCGAACGTTTTGTTGATTCTGTTGTTGGTTTTTTTTCCCTCCCTTGCCGGGATACTGAGATTTTTAAGATGTTTGTCATGTGTATTCCCTTGCCGGGATTTTAATTATTGTTTATTCACTCTCTTGCCCCGTATTTGTGACTGTGGTTTGGATGAGGAAATATGATCTTGGTGGAGCGGGTTGCACACCGCAACAATAATATGTGAGGGTCGGGTTGCACGCTGCAACAATAATATGTGAGGGTCAGGTTGCGCGCCGCAACAATAATATGTGAGGGTCGGGTTGCACGCCGCAACAATAATATGTGAGGGTCAGGTTGCGCGCCGCAACAATGATACATGATAAATGATATGGTCGGGTTGCACGCCGCAACAGTGGTATTTGTGGAGCGGGTTGCACGCCGCAACAATGGTAATTATGGAGCGGGTTGCACGCCGCAACAGTTATTTGATGCCCTGTGTTTATATTGAGTATTGATTCCTTGTTTATGGTGGATCTAAGTTGCTTTAGTTTATTACCCTGGGTTACTGTTAATATTGTATCTCCCCATAGTATGTTTCTCCCTCCCATATTGTTAATTGCTTTGTATTCGATTTTCGCTATATATTTATAACTGCACATGTTTATGTGGTGTCCAGTCTAGCCTCGTCACTATTTCGCCGGGATTAGGCTAGATACTTACCAGCACATGGGGTCGGTTGTGCTGATGCTACACTTCTGTGCATTTTTGCACAGGTCCAGGTTTTGAGGAGTAGTAGCAGCAGTAGTACGGGAGCAGGATTTCATTTACACGAGACTGAGGTAGCCTTGCAGGCGTCTGTAGGCCCCGCGTCTCTTCTTTATGTTCTCTGTTTTGACTGTTGCCTCATTGTTTTCGAGACAGACAGCTTATATATTTCTTTCATACCTTTGTATTTAGTATATTCTTAGTAGTTCGTGAGTAATGTGACACCAAATCTTGGGTAGAGGTTATTATTGACTATTCCGCATTTTGTTTCATATTTATAAGACAGACTTCCGCTACTGTTCTTAGTAGATTTCATGTTCTATATTAATGCTACAAACTTAAGATAAGTGTTTATTGATGAAAAGGTAAATAAGTTGGCTTGCCTAGCTACCACGAGTAGGCGCCATCACGGCTCTGATGGTGGGAAATCCGGGTCGTGACATTTATGTGCCTCATTCCGGGCAGCCAGCCTACAGTGCACCGCCAGCTCATATCAGTGCACCTCCTATTTAGAGTTATTACCATGGTCATCTGGCCCGTCCGGGTCAGTCTCAGTTTCAGCAGCCACAGCACCAGGATGGATGTTTTGTGTGTGGTGGTTTTGGGCATATTAGGAGGACCTGTCCGAGATTATTGGGCGGTACACCTCAGTAGAGTTCTCGTGCCATGTTCCGGCACCAATTGCGTTACC
>NW_017679325.1:0-232 GCF_001879085.1 Nicotiana attenuata
CGCCTGATTGCCCAAACTTGAACTGTATTCGCTTGTTCTCCAGGTGGGCGCCTGATTGCTAAAACCTTAATTGTATTCCCTTGTTCTCCAGGTGGGCGCCTGATTGCCGAAACTTGAATTGTCTTCTCTTGTTCTCTAGGTGGGCGCCTGATTGCCCAAACTTGAACTGTATTCCCTTGTTCTCCAGGTGGGCGCCTGATTGCCAAAACTTGAACTGTATTCCCTTGTTCTC
>NW_017679325.1:5130-5635 GCF_001879085.1 Nicotiana attenuata
CCTGATTACCAAAACATGAACTGTATTCCCTTGTTCTCCAGGTGGGCGCCTGATTGCCGAAACTTGAACTGTCTTCCCTTGTTCTCCAGGTGGGCGCTTGATTGCCGAAACTTGAACTTTCTTGCCTTGTTCTCTAGTTGGGCGCCTGATTGCCAAAACTTGAACTATATTCCCTTGTTCTCCAGGTGGGTGCCTGATTACCAAAACATGAACTGTATTCCCCTGTTCTCCAGGTGGGCGCCTGATTGCCGAAACTGGAACTGTATTCCCTTGTTCCCCGGGCGGGCAGCTGATTACAAAAAGATGAACTGTATTCCTTTGTTCTCCAGGTGGGCGCCTGATTACTAAAACTTGAACTGTATTCCCTTGTTCTCCAGGTGGGCGCCGAAACTTGAACTGTCTTCCTTATTCTCCAGGTGGGCGCCTGATTGCCCAAACTTGAACTGTATTCGCTTGTTCTCCAGGTGGGCGCCTGATTGCTAAAACCTTAATTGTATTCCCTTGT
>NW_017679325.1:11712-12098 GCF_001879085.1 Nicotiana attenuata
TCCAGGTGGGCGCCTGATTACCAAAACTTGAACTGTATTCCCTTGTTCTCCAGGTGGGCGCCTGATTGCCGAAACTTGAACTGTATTCTCGTGTTCTCCTAGTGGGTGCCTGATTGCCCAAACTTGAACATTATTCCCTTGTTTTCCAGGTGGGCGCCTGATTACCAAAGCTTGAACTGTATTCCCTTGTTCTCCAGGTAGGCGCCTGATTGCCGAAACTTGAACTGTCTTCCCTTATTCTCTAGGAGGGTGCCTAATTGCCGAAACTGAAACTGTCTTCCCTTGTTCTCTAGGTAGGCGCCTGATTGCCAAAACTTAAACTGTATTCCCTTGTTCTCCAGGTGGGCGCCTGATTGCCAAAACTCGAACTATATTCCCTTGTTCTC
>NW_017679325.1:17028-17329 GCF_001879085.1 Nicotiana attenuata
AAACTTGAACTGTATTCCCTTGTTCTCCAGGTGGGCGGCTGATTACCAAAACTTGAACTGTATTCCCTTGTTCTCCAGGTGGGCGCCTGATTGCCGAAACTTGAACTGTATTTTCGTGTTCTCCAGGTGGGCGCCTAATTGCTAAAACCTTAAGTGTATTCCCTTGTTTTCCAGGTAGGCGCCTGATGGCCAAAACTCGAACTGTATTCCCTTGCTCTCCTGGTGGGCGGCTGATTATAGAAACTTGAACTGTATTCCCTTGTTCTCCAGGTGGGCGCCTGATTACCAAAACTTGAACTGT
>NW_017679326.1:0-10227 GCF_001879085.1 Nicotiana attenuata
TAAAATGAAATGCTTTGATTGAATCCATAATTATTTGAAACATCGTAGCTCTTTTTCGAAATAAAAGACGATGCGGAAAGAAAATCAACTAGTAGAGTGAGCTAAAAATGAAATGCATGGTGCTTTTGTTTAGCCTTGCTACCCCGAAGCCTTCCGGGCCCTGACGGTCCTAATTGACCAATTGCTGAGGCGGTCTCCTTTGCTTGCGGCTTGTATGGAAGGGCCTTCCTCCCCCTCCTCCTCAAAAAGAACACAACAGTCCATATCATCATCCTCTAGCAACAAATTCTTCATGGCTGCCAATGTTTCATCTTCTTCGGACCCATATATAGTATCTGCTGGATGGAAGGTTTGATCCAGGCTAGGTATCGGAAACTCTAATGGATAGTAGGGGCCGCGCGATGGTGGCGACCAGTTCTGGAATTCTTCCCAAGTATAGCAGTACCCTAAGCCAAAAGTAGTGCCATGCTTTTCAGTGTGATGGGCTCAGTGATCCCCTGGAGATTCTTGCCGAGTCCCTTACCAGGTTCGTACCCACACCAATTTAAGATGCTTTCAATCTTGTTGTCCCACCATTTGTCTTTGTCCACAGCATTGACCCTTTCGATGTGGTGGTATGTCTCTCCGCCTATTCTCCTTCTGCCCCCGATCATTGGGATGGTCTGGCGACTATATATGGGATTACTACCGTCGCCATGAATGATCACTTCCTGGTGATTCCATTCGAATTTTACCGCCTGATGCAGGGTCGATGCTACAGCTCCGGCAGCATGGATCCAGGGGCGTCCTAACAGCAAGTTGTAGGATGCCGGGACGTCTATTACTTGGAAGTCGACGTCGAACCATGTTGGCCCCATTTGCAAGCACAGACTATTTTCTCCAATAGTAGATCTCTGGGATCCATCGAAGGCTTTGACATTGATAGCCCCATCTTTGATCTCGTGTAGGCCTTTTCCCAGAGTTCTGAGAGTCACAAGTGGACATATGTTGAGGCTAGACCCTCCATCGATTAGGACTCTGGTGATGAAGTAATCTTCGCATTGCACGGTAATGTGTAGTGCCTTATTGTGGCTCAAACCTTCTGGTGGCAACTCGTCTTCATGGAAGGTTATTTTATGGCTTTCCAGCACTTGCCCCACCATATTCGCCATCTCACCCCCGGTTATATTGCTGGGCACATAGGCTTCGCTCAGTATCTTCATTAGGGCATTCTTGTGAGCGTCTGAACTTTGCAGCAGGGCCAGGATAGATATTTGTGCCGGCGTTTTGTTCAACTGTTCAGCGACTGAATATTCCTTAGCTTGTATTTTCCTCCAAAGGTTGTCGAGCCCTGTTTCAATAGGCCGTCCCGGGGCTTGCTTACTGGACTCGGCTAGCTGCTCTGGGGTGTAAACCCTTCCTGTTCTAGTCATTCCTAGTGCGGCAATCGTTTCACCTGTCTTGGTCTTCCCTTTTCTCCTAGCTTCGGCACTGTAATCCCAGGGTATGGCGTTTGAGTGGAACGGTGTTACGTCAATCATTACTACCGGAATAGGCACCCTTGGTGGTAACACAGCAACTTCAAAGGGTGTAGGTGTCTTCGGAACCCCAAATTCAACCTCGATCGGCCCAGGCGCCTTTGTAGAAGGAGGCGCTTCAAATTCAAGTGGTACAGACATATTTACTTCGTCGTCCTTGGAGGGCTGATTCTGCACAATAATTGGGTTGAGGGTAACTGCCGGCTTCTTTGGTTCATTCCTTTTAGCAATTAAATCTATCGACCCTTTAGGGTCCCAATCATCCTCGACCTCAATCATATGAACATCTCCACTTTTATGGTTAGGCAGAGGGTTGTTGCGGACATTAGGAGCAGGCTCCTTTGCTACGATGACCTTGTTGTCGATCAGGGTCTGAATCTTATCTTTCAATGAATGGCACTCGTCAAGGGTGTGTCCTTTTATGCCGGAGTGATACGCACAGGTCTTGTTGGGGTTGACCCACTGGGAGGGATTTTCTGGAGCTTTGGATGGGATGGGAGTGACGTAACCGGCGACTTTAAGTCTTTCATATAGCTGGTCAATTGGTTCTGCGATGGCTGTGTTATGTCTGGGAGGTTTTCGGTCGAAATTTGGTCTGGGCCTTGGAAAATTTTGGCGAGTGGGTGGTGACTGTTAGTGAGAGGGTTGAGTGTTATAAGCTTGGTAAATAGGTGCTGGTTGAGAGTATCTGGGTGAAGTAGGTTGATATGTGAGAGGTGGAGAGGACTGGTAAACGGGAGGTGGATAGGAAGGTGTGGGTGCTTGGTAATTTGGGATAGGCTGATATGTAAGTGGAGGTGATAGGTAGGTGTGGTATTTTGGTGGTGACTTGGCTCCCTGTGCGATCATCACGGCACTTACATCTTTCTTTTTGGAAGCGCCACCAGTTTGTAAAGCTTTATTGGTGGCTTGTAATGCTTCAAGATTTGTTACCATGCCATTCTTGATGCCCTCTTCAATCCTTTCTCCGAGTTTGATGATATTAGAGAACTTTTGACCCTCGATCAGCATCAGCCTTTCATAATATTGGGGATCGTGAGCCCGGACGAAGAACCTATTCATTTGTTCTTCTTCCAGGGTCGGCCTGACCATGGCAGCTTCCGACCTCCAACGAGTAGCATACCCGCAGAATGTTTCGGTGGGCTTCTTCTTCAAATTCTGTATGTAGAACACATCCGGGACGTTCTCGGTATTGAACCGGAATCTATCCATGAAGTCCATGCCATGCTTACCCAACTCGTCCATTTCCTGGGGTCCTGACTGATATACTAGGATAGTGCATCTCCCTTCAAGCTCCTCATGAAGAGCTTCATGCGGATTTTCTCATCTCTTCCAACCCCAACTAACTTGTCGCAATAGGTCCTCAGGTGAACTCTGGGATCTCCGGATCCATCAAACATTTCGAACTTGGGAGGTTTGTACCCCTACGGAAGTTCAACATCTGGTTGAATGCACAAGTCTTCATAGTTCAGCCCCTCAATGCCTTTGCTACCTTCGACACCCTGGACCCAACTGGTTAACTTATTGAGCTCGGCTGCCAAGTTCCTGATGAGGGAGTCTTTGTCATCATACTCAGGTGCATTTGAGATCGGTTGGGTGTAGTGAGGTACAGTTTCCACAAAGATAGGAGTGTTATGGAGGTGGTCGTTTATGGTGTTTGGTGGCTCGGGAATGAGCAATGGAGTGTTGTTGCATGTGTTGCAGGTTTGGACGTGAGCAGGCTGTATTGTGGAGGTGCGGGATTCTGGGTGTTGGCATCAGGAGCAGCAAGAGAGAATGATAGGCTTGCCAAGTTCCGAACTTGGTCCAAATCTTCCTGGAATTTCAGCAATTTTTGTTCAAGATGAGCAGCAGTTCCCTTAGCAATTGGGGTACCCTGAGAAGTTTCCTCTCTTTCAATCTCCTTTCTAGCACTTGTGTTTTCCATTTTTCTTTTGTTCTTGTTCCGGACAGGACTTGGAGGAGGAGGCGGTGGAGGGCCCTTGGATCTTGTGGAGTATGCTGATGGTGCCAGAATGCACGAACTAACCTTTGGGGAGGGGAATAAGAAATAAAAGAAAAACAAAAAAGGTAACAAGTTAGTGCGGGTTTTGAGAAAAAATGTTGCAGTATTTAAACACATTGTGCGAGAATATAAATCGCGTCCTAATTTTGGGTGCCTCGTTGTGCCCGAGGTAGGCCTAGCGACAAATAGTTTTGGAGAACTTATAATGCTAAATGCCTCATTTTATTGATAAAAACGACTCTAAATAACGGAAAATGAAATGTCACTATTGGCCATTGGCCTTATTACATCATTAAAAATAAAGAATAAACGACTCCTAACTACTTGGTCCCAGAAGGACCTTCCCCAGATTTGGCATCTTTGGCTCCATCGAACAGCTCCACCAGCTCGCGCAGTCCTAGCAGCAAATAGGCTCGGGCTAGATGTCCGCCTGCATTTCCCTCAGCGTTTTGACAATCTTCAATCCTTTTGATGAACTTTCCTTCCAGCTCCACTAGACCCCGCTCCAAATACCCTAGCCGGTTGTTGGCGCTGACAGCCATTTCTTTCCATTCCTCGATCAATTTCTGATGGGCTTCTTGTATTTCCCGATGCTCACTTTCACACTCTCGAATCCTTTTGCGTAGTTGATTGTACTTAACCCGTGCTTCAGCGTGCTCATCAATAATTCTGTGACCCTGAACAAACCCGGGGTGACCCATGTCATTGCCTTCTAACCAACCCAAATAGTGCGGCACACAACCGGCGTGATACCTGTCTGGCTCAATGGATTCTTTCTCCAAAACGATCTTGCTATGCCACAAACGCTGAGCTTGGCACCTGCGGGGGCTGTCATCATCCTGAAAATTGGCCTTGAGTTGACTTGTCTTAGCAACCCTTGGTATGATTTGTTTTCTCCCCGCTTGCCTCAGGGCTCGGAGAGGAATGTAAGGATAAGTTACTTACAAACCAATCAGTATGAGAAATGGTGCATCTCGGGACCGAACAATGAACTCATCTGTGGGGAACCATTCAAACATCCACTGAACCTGGTCTTCTTTCAGATTTTCAAATAATTCCACCCATCCTCTGGCGTCCTCTGGCTGTGCAAACATTTTAGGCATATAGTTCATACGCCTTGGCTGGTGGAAGGCGATATGGTCATCCCAATCCCTGTGTAAGATCTCTTGTCGGTATCCCCCTTTCTAGAGGTGTTCCGTGAGCCATAGCTGAAGTAACAAGTTGCAACCCTCAAAGTGACTGCCTTGTTGTTGACAGTTGCTCAAGGCGCGGTATATCTCCACAATGATCATGGGTACTATGCTGAAAGTCTGCCCACCAATCCCTTCCATCAAAGTTTTGGTTAGCATGGCTAGTCTGGTGTGAATTCTAGCCTTCTTCATAGGGAACACGATCATCCCCAAAAAGCATAACATGAAGACAAAGACCCTTCTATGGACATGCCCCAAAGAGGTGATAGCAAATTCATCTGAATGAATGCGATATGACTTGCTATGGCCGTACCTCTCGTATAGATAGTCAAATGGGATATAGGAGTCTTTCAAACATGTTAGGTCTAGAATCTTTTTCAAACCCATCATCTTAAGAAAACTCCTTCCTTTGCGATTCTCGGGCATGAGCAAACCTGGCGTCTCCCAAGGAATCCCGGCTAAACCCCCTATCTCTTCAAGTAAAGGAGTCATTTCGAGGTCACCGAAGCGGAACACAGACTTGTCACTATCCCAGAACAATGTTGCAGCTTCTATCATTCTGTTGTTGGGTTGAATTCCTAGGAGGGAAGGTAGATTCCCCAAGTATTTGCGGACAAGTGTTTGATCACTAGAATGGAGGTCATTCCACCAACTCAGCAGCCTCGGATGAATGTTGGTCACCATGCCAAATCTGGGGATCTAGTGCCTCATTTTCTGCAAAACAGAGTGTTAGGCCCTTACCCCCGACAGACTCGACTATTTAAATCAATAATTGGCATAGAAAGCACTTAAGTTCTCCAAATAAATGCACAGAACGTGGAGGCGTCCGTTTGGGTTTCAGGGAAACCCGATGGACTTTGGACAAGGCTTATCTTAATGAGTCATTATGTGGACAAAATAACTGACTCTGTTAGATTTGACCATGATACATGTACAATTTTAATCAGAATGAGGTTTCTATTGGGTATTAGACCGGTACCCTTGAGCGGATAACTCAAGAGGGAAAGGCACGGAACCGTCGACTGCACCGCTGATCGACTAGTTTTACCGCAAATATGCCTTTGCCAAATTTAGGGGGTGGTAGTACTGGAAGAGCGCAACAACTCATTATAAGCGTTGCTATAGTATTTGTTTGGCACGAGTGGAATATGATGTTGAAGATGCAGTTTACAAGAATGAAACAAATTGACATGTATTTTCACGTTCATAGAATAAATGTTTACAATAATTGCTCAAAAAAAAAATTACAACAGTGTTGACGGAAAGCAGTAATTAAAGAAAAAGAAACAAAAGAAACAAGTCAGTTTCAAATAAAGGTATTAAACAAAAGCAATAAAGAAAGCAATAAAGCCACATATAGCATGTAATGGTAAAAGCCTAAAGAATTCCCCAGCAGAGTCGCCATGCTGTCGACGCCCCCTTTCTTTTTTCCAAAACGGAGTTCGGAATCGGGTATACGACATTCGGGAGGACAACTCTATTCCCTTGCGAGAATTGGGTTTTTTAGTTTGAAGAGTCGCCACCTAATGATTATAGTGCATTAGGACACTTTAAGGAAGAATTTGAGATGAAGAACCAGAGTTTGGGTAAGGGCTAGAAATTATCTCGAGGGGAAGGTGTTAGGCACCCCTCAAGATCCACTAGTGTGGTTTCCGGCCATGCTACAATTGTGACTTTGAATGCAAACAAACAAGTAAACAAGCAAGCATTGCAAATACGAGAAACTTTTACAAATAAGGAGCACAAAAGGTTAAAAAAAAGTTCTGAATTTTAGGGAAGGAGCAGTTTAGTTAAAAGTGCAAGTAGGAAGAAGTCAAGTACTTAGTGCGGACAATCTGAAAATTATGTGAAAAGCAAAAGTCGAAAGTGCAGCTTTTTAAGATTCAGAAAATTATTAAAACTAATAAAGAGGGAGGGGGGTCCTAGGTTTATATATTACATGGATCATTCGCACAACACTGGTACTCAATTGTACGCATAGTGTTATCGTGTAATCATCATCTCCATGGCTACCCTTTCCCACCCCGTTAAGGTATTGGAGCGCAGAATGGTATCGTTTGCCTATCGCATGCCATTACCCGTCCCAAGCTATCAGTCCCGGGGCATTAGGACTTCTAATCCTAAAAGGGGGAGAAAGGGATGGGGGCCTTTATGGAGTTTAAAGGACAAAATTTCTAATCGACATTCATAAACAAGTAACAAGTAAGGGGAATGGACAGACAAACAGGTAAGGCTCACATGAACCCCGTAAATCAGATAACATATAGTTTAGCATGCCTTTACACATACTGGTTTGGTCTTTAAAATTAAAAATTAAGCAGCGAGCGGACTGGTTTGATACATACGTTTCGACAGGAAGCCCACATTAGGCAACATGGATCCAATTGTCAGAACTTAATGTATTTTAAGCGAGTGATGTAGAAAGTACTGGTTCTAGAAAAGTAATCTAATGCCCGAAAGTACAGACTGCAGTCAGTTTAGAAATAAGTTTTAAGAGAATCATGAGTATAAACCATATAAGGAGTTCCAGAGTGAGAAATACTTAAGGAAAGAGTAAACTGCAGAACTATTTTAAAGACAATTTCAGGAAGACCAAAACTTAGTTGGAAAATGTTTAGGCAGAATTTTAGAAAAAAAAACCATTTCAGAAGAGGTGCTGTTTTGACGGACTCAAATGTATACTGATTCAAAAGAGTTTTTGTCAAAAGATTGAGGCTGAGAACATTAAGACATTAGAGACCAGTTAACAGATTGTTATTGCATAAGAAGAATCGGATGAACTTGATGCGGAAACCTATGATATCTATATCTGATTTTAAGAAAGTCTGTTAAGAACTGGTAAGAAGAGGTAATTATTTAACTACCCTACAGTTTGCCTAATGCATATGCATTCCCTATAGGCATGATTTCTATATGCACTGATTACATGAACGTTAAGGTCCTATAGGCAGGATTTCTAGATGACTTATATCATAATTAAACTTTAAACCCTATAGGCATGGTATCTAGGTGACTTGAATCAGAAATATCGAACCATCTTATGTGCAGTATTTCTAGTAAAAAAATTACAGTCCTAAAGTCATGATATCTACCCTTTATTGATGCAAGAAAGTAAAACTCCTCCCACACCCTTTTACTAGATTCCCCGAGTTCTATACAAGTTATTACAACCCAATGAATCAACTGAAATAATAAAAATACATCAAAAACTAACAACTAGATCCAAGCAGCCTAATTCAATCCTAATGTCCAATAATATGTATTTAACCAGCTCCGGGGTCCAGATCTCCAAAGCCTTCTCATTATCCAGGGTGTTTCAAAGTTTCAAGGAACCTCAAGGATTCCAGGCATTGCTTACACCCAAGATGCCATTATGAACAGGATGGTACAGTGTGGAATAGCCAACCCTCAGACATCCAAGTTAGAAGGGAGCTCAGGGGTCCCAAAGCATGGTTTGCAAGAGAGGGGCAGAACTTATAACTAGGAGTAAGTGCAAAGTGAAAGGGAATTAAGGGGGCCATGACAAGTGGTGGTCATACCTAGCCATAAGGTAGGCTGGCACACCCGTGAACACTTGCTAGATTAACAAGTTAGGAGCAGACCTTTTGATGGGCAGACAAAGGTCTGGATAGTGGTTAGGACACTATCAGACCTAAGTCAAGGCTCAAGGACATAATTGGGAGAATGGGAAGTGGGAATTGATTGAGTTAAGGAGTTCAATGAACCCAGTTCAGGATCATAGACAACAATATTGGGGTGCTGCTATGCCTTGAACAATAAACTCACATACAAAGGGGTAAAAGGGTAAAGGGGATTCACAGAGTATCAAATTCATGACAAACAATTGATTACACACATAACTTAAATACAGAAATATAAAGGAGAGGGAAACAAATATCAACTTAAGGAAATAGGCAGAATTAAACACATTGTTGTTGAGGCATGTAAACTAATTGAGACATACCAGTAGAGAAGCAAAAGAAGTGCAGAAGAAAGTAAAGTAAACACAGTCCACAGCAGCACAAGTATCAAAAGAGAGAGTTTTAAGTGAAATTGAATTGTGAACTCAGATGGTGTCCTGTGTTCGTGTGTAGGAAAAGTCTGTGAAAATCCTCTGTAAAACTCTCCTTTAGTGCAAAAGGGCAGGCCCTTTTATAGTGCAGAAGATGAGTAAGAAAAAAGGTAAGAGAATAGTTTTGAAATCAATCACAAGCTGTTTCCCTTTGGTTAAGGGATTTGATTCAAACGGGCAAAAATAAATAAGGAAAGGATTCGTTTTAAAAATCTTTTCTAAAGCAGTGTAATAGGGACAAATACACAGCAGTTTATTTAAGGAAATAGTCTAGTAGCACACGGTTTGGGCAGAACAAGGAAAGACAATCAATCAACAGCCAGTAAAATCGGGGTTCGAATCTTAGTGTGAATGAATCCAACCAGAAAAGGTGAGAAGGGGTTTAATTTAAAGAAAATCAACAGTATAAAACCTTTTAAAAAGGAACTCGGAATCAATCACAAGCTGGCCAAAGGCCTTTTGAAAGAAGAGAATTTGTCATATAAAAAGCATACGGACATGTGAGACAAGAAAGAGTTGTCGTAAAACTAGCAAGAAATTGGAGTGACCAAGAAGGTTAGGTTTGTAGACTCAGAATGAGCCTGAAAGAGAGTCAAGGGTTCTGAATGGAACCCTAGACCAAACACAAAGTCAAGTCTGCCAAAAACCCCAAATACTAGGGTTTCTGACTCGAATCAGATGCATAGATGAGAAAACAACAAATAGAACGGGCTCAGTAGTCTCTTTCAGAGACTTATGAGAAAACAAACAGAGAGAGCAGCAAGTTTGAAACACAGGGAATACATTTAGGCAAAACATGGCACTCAAACAAGTTCAGTAGAGAAAAAGCGATACAGGTTTAGGAAAAACAGTAGACAGAACCTGCTTAGAGTTCAAACAAAAGTCCAGTAAAGGCAAACAAGGATTAGAAGCTTAGTAAAATACAGTAAAGAAACATACGAGATAGACATGTAAAGCATGCTTATAGAGCCCGGTAGAAGAAAGAACAGAACACAAAAAATAGAAGAACATGCATAATATGGCAAAACATAAGAACATAGGAGCAGACATGCGAGGAAAGAACATAAGAACATGGCATAGACAGATTCACACAAAGAAAAGAAGAAGAAGAAAAGTCAGAAGTCGTTTTAAGATTTTTCGAAAACCCTAAATTGAAACAGACTAATTTTGAAAAGAAAATTGGGGAAAAGCTTTAAAACATTGAATATAGCACAGATCCACCATAGATCTAAGTAAATAAAAGAGGAAGGAACCTCGAATAGCCTTAGGGTTTCTCTGAAACAATGAGAAGGCTTGGAAGAGGTCTGGTCTTGAGTCAGAGATGGCCATGACTAGGCTTCTAAAGCTCGAATACGTCGGAATGGGGCCGGAGAGGCCACAAAACACAGATCTGCAGGGGATCTGAACGGACGCCGTCGAGGTCAGACCTTGAAATCTCGAACA
>NW_017679326.1:10914-17326 GCF_001879085.1 Nicotiana attenuata
GGAATGCTTATATATGCATGTATATGCTATTTTGAGGATATTTTGAGTATATAAAAATACTTAGGAAAAAATTGGGTATCAACAATTGTGTTATCAGGTGGATGGGAGATTTTGAGTTTCCAGTTTGAAACTGAGGTTTTCTTGGTAGAGGAGCTTGGTAGGTTAATTGGATTTCCCTCCACTCCTTGTTCTGTTACTTGTGGAGTGTCTTTCACTGTATCTTTATTCTTTCTTCAGCTTCAGTGATAGCACTTTCAGTACCAAGTTCCTTGTGAGAAGCGAAAGAGGATGTTGCATTGTCTTTCACCTTTCTCCTTCACATTATATCAGCCTTCCCAATTGAAACCTCACATATTTCCTGGGGATCGGAGATGGTTCATTTTATTGATCATCACTGTTTCCTTCTTCGTTAGAGGAAGGTGTTTCATTGAATAGCATATGAACACTCCCTTCACCAAGTGTGCCCCTTTTGTTGTAGACTTTGTGGCCTTCGCTTTGTGGTGAGTATCCCAGAAGGATTCCTTCGTCGCCTTTTTGCATCAAACTTCCCAAGTTTGTCCTTCCCATTGTTGAGAACATGGCATCTTTTTTCAAAAGGTCCTCAGATGAGTTGCCTTTGATATTCTTCCATTTGGAAGCTCATAGAGGGTTTTGTCCAGGAGGGACCTGATCATACACCTGTTCGCTGAGTAGCATGCACGTGATCACTGCTTTAGCTCAGACGTTTCTGGAGATTCCATTATTGATGAGCATTGTTCATACCATGTCTTCCAGACTCATGTTCTTTCCTTTTAGCAACACAATTTTGCTGTGGAGTCCTTGGTGCTGAGGAGTTGTGTGTGATCCCATTTTTGTTACAAGCTTATCAGGTTTGGCGTTGTTTACCTCTGACAAGTGGTTGAATCTGATCTATTCTCCTTCAATTATGTCTTCACTTGAATCTTCTTGGCAAGGACCATTAATACCTCAAGAGACTCATCCTTTGTTCTGTGAACCAGTGTCCAGGTGAATCTTGAGTTTGGCAGACCACGGACCAGGTTCTTCTGACTCAATTTTTTTCGGAGGTGAGAGGCTTGCATGCACCAATCTTTCATGCCAAAGTTCCGACTTCAACCACCTCATACCACCAGCTTATGGAGAATCAAAGTCAACAAAGAAGATGTTCTTGTTTTGTTTGTCCACTGAGACCACTCTGGTCAGTTATCAGAATGGCAACTGTGCACACTTCTTGATAAGAACTCTACTTTGTTCCCTCTATCAGAGATTTGAGAAACACTCAGGGGACTATACTTTAGGCCATTCACATAGTACACGTTCCCAACTGAGTGACAAAGACCCTTTCCAACTTTGCATTCACCGAGAATGCACCCTCTTCTTCCCTTTTAAGGATACATTCCCTTCCTGCAAGGCTTTCAGTGAGGAGAAATTCATGATGCTTTCAGTTACGTACTTTGAGCATCCACAGTCCATAGTCCGTTGCATTTTGCTTCCTCTCACTGTTCCCTGAACATGCAAATAAAAGGTTAGATTTAGGAACCCAACTAGTTTGGGTCCCTTATTATGATAGAAAAGATGAATAAGGGCTTTCCTAGTCCATGCCGGCAACATCCGTTTTTTGCGAGAGGTACCTGGTCCCTTGTTAGTTGTCACTTTATCAGTGAACACTTTGTTCTTCTGAACAGATTGAACCCTGGCCTGGCAATTCTCTTTAAAGTGCCCATTGTTCCCACAGTGGGTACATAGCCAGTTATTAGGGACACTGACATACTTGTTGTGGGGGTTGTAAGGAGCTTTCTCCCTTTGGAACCCGATGCCCTGCCTTTTTCCACTATTGTTAAGATATATAGCAGTGACAACATCTGAGGACCAGGTCCACTTGAGAGCTTTCTCGAGATGAATTCTTACTTTCTCCAATTCAGCTTGAAGTTGTTGATTCTTCTCAAGTTCACCACATAGACTAGTTTTCACACCAGTTAATTCCTTTTCAAGCTTAATGTGTGTCTCACTAGCTACTTCCTTCCCTTTACCAAGACTCACATTCCTATATTCTCTATTGAGTCCCTCAATGGTTTCCTCTAGATCGGTGCTTATCACTAAAAAGTCATCCCTCTCTTGCTCTATAGTTGCAATTTTTTCTTCTAAGGTGTGTTTTTCATTACTAAGACCTTCTATTGTTTCTTTTAGATCAACAACTACTACCATCAGGTCGTCTCTCTCATTTGCAACACTAGTTATTCTTTCATTCAAGGCTTCCTTTTCTTTTTCAAGATTAGCTATAGTCTCATTTAGATCCACTACACATACCACCAGATCATCTCTAGATTGTTCGGCTTCTCCTAGTTCTATGGTCAGGATCTCTTTATCATTAACAAGGCTATAATAGGCATCAATTAGGACATTTGCTAAAGACCTTAACTTCTTAGAAGAGTAGGATTTCAGATTTCTCTAAACATCCCTGAAATTTACCTCATCGTCTTCATCTTCTTCATCACCATCAGACTGAGCCATCAGCGCGAACAGTGAATCATACTTCGTTGCTTCAGTTTCCACTGCCATCATGGAACTATTTTCTGCATCTGGTTCTCTTTCGGATTCACTAGAGGAGTCTCCCCAAGCAGCAAGAGCATGCTTCACAATATTGTCAGCAGCACTTTTTCGATTGAATCGTTTGTCTGGAACCAGGTTCCTTTTTGCTGCTTTGTAAGGATTTTGTTTGTATTGCTCCTATTTCGCGAGTGGGCAGCCTTTGATGAAATGCCCTGACTTCCCGCACCCGTGACAAAGATCAATTTTCCTTGCTTTACTTGAACTGCCCTTCTTTGGTATACCACCATTTCTTCGAACCATCTTTTGAAATCTTTTAGTAAGATAGGCCATGTCACTATCTTCATCACTCGAGTCACTGCTTTCAGCTTTGAGTACCAGGTTCTTTACCTTCTTCGGCTCTCTCCTTTCACTGTCTTTCTTTCTTTTCATCTCATATGTCTTCAGATTACCAATACACTCATCCATGGTCAGAGTTTGTAGATCTTTAGCTTCAGTGATGGCATTTACCTTACTCTCCCAAGAACCAGGCAGAACACTGAGGATTTTCCTTACAAGCTTGTTTCTTGGAATGACATCTCCAAGTGAATGAAGCTCATTTATGATGGAGGTGAATCTGGTGTGCATATCTTGTATCGACTCATCATCCTTCATCCTAAAGAGCTCATACTCTGTAGTGAGCATGTCGATCTTGGACTGTTTGACCTGAGTAGTTCCTTCGTGTGCGGTTTGCAACGCTTCCCATATTTCTTTGGCAGTATCACACGCTGAGACTCTGTTGTACTCATTAGGTCCTATGCCACATACCAAGATCTTCTTGGCATGATAGTTCTTTTCAACAGCTTTTCTGTCGATGTCGATGTACTGTTTTCTGTCTTTTGGCACCATTGGTCCTGTTTCTCCAAGCTTCTTCATAGGAACATGTGGAGCATCACAGATGATGTCCCACAGCTCTGAATCTTCGGCCATTGTAAAATCATGCATTCGAGTCTTCCACCAACCGTAGTATTGACCATTGAATCTAGGAGGTCTGTAGGTTGATTGTCCTTCCTCAAAGTTTGGTGTTGCAGCCATGAGGATCCTTCCTAGGTTTTAGCTTGATAGGAGGAACCAGCTCTTATACCAATTGTTAGTTTGTATGAGTCCACCAAACAGTAGAGTACCTGACCCTCTATGAGGTTAAGTAGAGAATGCTAATAAAAACTGTAAGTAAAGGAGGCAAGGGATTTTTACGTGGAAAAATCCCACACAAGGGGATCAAAAAACCACGACCTACACCTGTAGGCTTTTAAATTCACTAACTTGCAATCTCACTATTACAAGCCACTTTGCAATAACCCCATTACAAAGACTTCAACTAACTTGTGATGCTCTCACCACAAGCCACTTTATAACTCTCCTAGTTACAAAGGCTTTAAACTTATGACTAATCCTAGTCACAACATAAACTCGAAAGTTTACGGATTTTTGGTTTTCTTATTACAAAGCTTCTAAGAAAGCAAGTTAGGAAATATGATGAAGAACAAATAACAAGATTACAACTCAACTATGGATATACATGAACTATTTACGAAACTGATCCTTAGTGGAGTTGTCTTCTTGTTCTTGATACACGAGTGACTTCAATGCTAGATGAACACTGTTATGCTTGAGAGAATATCACTGAATGCTCAAAAAAAAGTTATGCCTTGCACCAAGTTGTTATATCACAAAAGATATCACAATAGATAGTGATGTCAATTCTTGGTACACGCTTCTTCCTAATGACAAGTACCTGCTGCACTGTCTGCTGTACAGTCACTTCTCTGCAATTGCGTTCCAGCTGTGCAGTTGACTTGTACTTCTGTCAGAGAACACTGAGGGATCAGGTCCCTGTTGTGTTCCACTTTATAGTGGTTGCAGACAGTCACTGACTTGTACTTCTGTCGGAGAACCCTAAGGGACCAGATCACCAGGTCCCTGTTGTGTTCCTCCTTGTGGTTGTTTATTCAATTGCTGGAGATCAGACTGGACATTATTCATTTGAAATGTATACCATGTGGGTCAGGTTCTCTATCTGGTTCTTTACAATAAGTTTGTTAGATCATCAAAACATAAGAAGCAAGGCAAAGATACATTGAAAACCCATCACGTCTCAATTTCATAGTGGTGTAAACATACGAAAGAAGAAATAGGAACACACATGTTTCTTTGAACAACTTTAAAGAAAGTTTTGTATCATTCTATCTTTCGACTTATATAATACTTTACATGTATTTAAGTATCATCTATAACTCTTCCGTAACTATTTTCTTTACAACAGATTTGTAAAAAATTCAAGGGTATATCTTGCAACCCATGATTAAATATTGCCTTTAACCTAAACATTCGTAAGATTTTGAAATTTACATCCACGAGTGTATTCTTCACAGGTTTGAATCAGGCTTGCGTTTTTGGCTCGTGAAATTGCTCTTAACTTTCGATTTGTGTGGTAGACCTTAGGCTTGACTTGAATTCTGATTTTTCTAGTATTCTTTGCCTTCCATATATATATTCCCCCAAGTGTTAGAGCTTTGAAGTATGAAATCTCGAGCATTTGATTATTCCTTACATGTGGTCCATTTCCTGAAAAGGAAAAACATACGGGACTCGGAGGTATATATTTTAGATGATGACTACTTAACCCTTTTATTTCATTAGAAGGGTTGTAACCTAGACCGGGAATAATACAGTGTTCCTCGTGTCTTTCGGGTCTAATATCATAATTTGGTATTTTTAGGGAATTTATCCGAGTACCAATTTTTCTTTGCACTTTATAAAATTATTATAGTGCTCATACCTAGTCTTTTAGACTTAAAATATATATTTTGATGCATCGTTACTTGTGCGATGTCTAAAGTTGCACTTTTGGGTGTCTAACTTTTAAATAAAAGAGGGACCTTTTATATATTTTAAACGCTATGAAAAGGACGTCTACTTTTTATTCAGGCGTAAAATAGGATCGATTGATCCAAGTAGACTTTTAGTCTGAGGAGTATTAATCCCGGTAGGATTTACAAGAGTATTGACCCCATTAAGATTTACGGGAGTATTGATCCCGGTAAGGCATTGAGATTAAGGGAATATTGATCCCAAACAAATATATATCTTAGTAGATTTATCCTGAAGAGACATTTAATTTGTTTAGATTTGAATCCAAATTGGAGTAAATGAACATACTTCCAAGTAGAGAGGGACACATGTCCGAAATAATATTTGAGATTTTCGTTTATATATACGGGATAATCGATTCGAGTCATAATACAATTAGCCATTAAGAAAGGCTTATATATTTAACTTGAATGGTCGTTGTTGGACCGAATATAAGTCACGTGTTTGTTCAAAGTGAACTTTATTCTGGTGGCTTATTTGCATACATTTATCTTGACTTAGATGTAAAACTCTCCTTTTTATCGTGGGATTCTTGACTCTGACATGGAGTTCTCGATCCTTTTTTTGTACATGTAGTATATGTATTTTTGAAGAACTCATTCAACACTGTTTGAAGTGTTTATGCTTGATATGAGCAATACAAATAACTGAGTTGAGCTGGTAAATAGTATCGGAATACTCTTAGGAATTCTATCTCCCAAGGCAATCAATTGTTTGTATCACTTCTTATAATGTCAGGTCAAATTGACTAATCTTCAAGTATAAGTAATCTTCCTAGTG
This sequence comes from Nicotiana attenuata, assembly GCF_001879085.1. Classification (NCBI taxonomy): domain Eukaryota; kingdom Viridiplantae; phylum Streptophyta; class Magnoliopsida; order Solanales; family Solanaceae; genus Nicotiana; species Nicotiana attenuata. Next base: position 17,149 of record NW_017679326.1, read on the forward strand.
TTTGAGTTTTGAGGTATGAGAACTCAAGCACTATAATCATAATTTGACAATCCGCAGTTTAATAGTCCCCAGTAGGATAGTTAGTTTCGATATTGAAGGACTTTCAAATGGTCCAGTTCCAACATAGGGACGGTAACGGAGCTCTTTTATCAAATATTTTGTACTCTGGACGGGAACT
>NW_017679327.1:0-3681 GCF_001879085.1 Nicotiana attenuata
CTCGCATAAGCATTCACTTATCACCGTCAGAGAAGGAAGAATACACTCGTTTCCTGAAAGAATATGAGGATAGTTTTTGCATGGTCATATGTTGACATGACCGGTCTGAGCACATCCATAGTGGCTCATATGTTGCCCACCAACCCAATAGTGCCCGCCAGTGAAGCAGAAACTCAGGAAATTCAAACCAGATATGAGCCTAAAAATCAAAGAGGAAGTCACTAAGCAGATCAAAGCCAAAGTCCTCAGGGTAGTTGAGTACCCAACCTGGTTAGCCAACATTGTACCAGTTCCGAAGAAAGATGGGAAAGTCAGGGTGTGTGTTGACTGTTGGGATTTAAACAGAGTCAAAGATGCATAAAGCATAAACTGCGGCCTCAGGCCCAAGTATGCATAAAGCATATAAACTACGGCCTCAGGCCCAAATACAGGTGTTCAACATTCAGGAATTTAAAATCAGGAACTGAGAATCACACTGCAATACATGATAGTGAAATATTGAGTCACACTGAGTTATATGAAACTGGAATACTGGTTCACACTGAGTTACATAATACCAGAGTACATAATAGGATTAGACTGAGACTTGTATTCTTGAACTAATAATGAACACTGAAATTTTAACTGTTTGTGGCATACTGACTAGTATATACTAAGACTAGGGGTCATCAAACCCAAGTCTATATTGAATACGCACTGAGCTCACAACATTCAGAATGAAAGTCATGAACAAGTTATGAAGCTAGAGAATAGAATTTCTACAAATATTTAAGGAACTAGGCTAAACTCTATTTTTGAGGAAATTAGTAACGTCGTAAAAGAAACTAGTGTAGGGAGAATCATTAACGTTCCCAAACATAGAGAGTTAGCCTCACATACCTTAACTTCCAGCTCTTGAGCATAATACAACATTCGTTACCCGTTTCAACTTTAATCTATATCAATACAAGTCAAAGGGATTCCAAATTAGCAACAATAGTCATGTTTTGGTCGCTTAGCCATTTTATCAAATACTTTGTGGCATAAAGCTTCATAGCCCTTATTAATGGTATTTCTGCACCCAATTACCCATTCTCTTGCTCCTAGATAATTTCTAAAGTCTCAAATGGCTATAGTCAACATCATTCTTTATCAGCCATAAGGTAAACAACACCTTTAACATATAATAACCAATCAACAACCCATACCTATAACCGTTCATGCTTTTCTATCAAACTCATCAACACATATCTCATGAACTAGAGTCTATAATCATTATCCAATGCTAGAATCAATTAGAAGGTGAAGACATTACCTTTTTGAAGTTCAATCCCCTTGAATTCGGGTTCTAGGGTTCCTACTCTCAACAATGATGTCCCAATCGAATATCTAATGATATGGAGGGTTTACCCATGTTAATAAGATGTTGAAAAATTGAAATTAACTTAGAATCACCATTAGAACTTACCTTGGGTGGTTGAAGGACCCTTAAGGAGTTAGGTTTTTGAGAGCTTTCCTTTCTGGAGCAAGTTTTTATGTTTTGGGGCTATGGGGGACGAAGTAGGGCTATAAAATGATGCCACCACGAGCGCCCCCGCGCACCTGACCGCGAAAATGGCAGTGCCACTTCCACAGGAGCGCGGGGGTGCGCTAAGGGCGCGCATATTGTGTACTGTTCTGTAAAACGCGCATAACTTTTCGCACAGAGCTCTGTTTGGGCTCCACAATATATTGTTGGAAAGCGATTTAAAAGGTTTACAACTTTCACACTTTCAGTGTTCCCAAATTCTTTACAAATTTTCACTAAACCTTTCTCGAAGACGGACCTTCTGCAAACTTAGTCGATTTTGTCGAATCTTATGCACCTCACTTTCCATCTTGATTTTGAAACAACTATTTCCACCCATAATCATCCCGATAGGAATTCATATGTCCAAAATATAATCTTTCTACTCTTTTAACTCATTCATGCCTAATCCGAATGTGTGGGGTGTTACAAACCCAATCCCATTTCATATAATACCGTTGTGGCATACAAGCCAATCCCATTTCATAAAATACTGTTGCGGCGTGCAACCCGATCCCAAATACAATTCAACATCAAGCATAAAAGAATCTCGACAAGGGAACAAGAGTATAACAACAACATCCCGGCAAGGGAGACAATATCATAAACAATAACCGGCAAGGGAGACAAAGTCATAAACAATAACATCCCGGCAAGGGAAACAACAATGATAATTATCATACTAAGCATGAATAAATCACAACGGAGTCAAAACAGTTACAATACAAGACTCACGGGCATGCTTGACACCGACGTATAGATACTCGTCACCATACCTATACGTCGTACTCCATAATTAACACATAGCAAATAGGACACAACTCCTAATCGCTCAAGCTAAAGTTAGACCAAACACTTACCTCGATGCCATGAATACAATTCAAGGCTCAACTACCGCTTTACCTCTTGTTTCCACCACCAATTCTCTTGTATCTAGCCACAATTTACTTAATAATATTAATAAATGCTAAATAAATCAATTCTAATAGGTTTTCAAATGATTTCCCCAAAAAGTCAAAATCGACCCCGGGCCCACATGGTCAAAACCCAAGGTTTGAACCAAAACCCGATTACCCATTCACCCACGAATTCAAATATATAGTTTGTTTTGAAATCGGACCTCAAATCAAGGTCCAAATCCCCAAATTTTGAAAATCCTAAGTTCTACCAAAAACACCCAATTTCCCCATGAAAACCCTTGATTTTGAGTTGAAATCATGTAAAAACATGCTATAGTTATAAATGAATTACAATCGATATGGAGAAGAAATTTTCTTTGGAAAATCGCCCAAGAGAGCTTAGGGTTTGAGAGAGTTTGAAAAACAAAAGATTTTCGGCTAAGTTATGATTTAGCAGATCGCAGATGTCGCAATTGCGACTAGGGTTCGCAATTGCGAACCCCTATGGAACCTGCTATCTTCGCAAATGCGAAGAATTTGTCGCATTTTTGTGACCATTGGGAAGTACTGTCACCTTCGCATTTGTGAGGGACATGTCACATTTGAGATATCGCAATTGCGAGGGAAGGTCACATTTGCGACCAAGGCCTGCTCAGCCCAGTCTTCGCATGTTAAACCCAATATTCACGTACATTAGTTCATGCCATAAGGTAGTCGACGTAAATCCATGAAAATAATAACTTTGAGATGATAAGAAGTTAATCCTATTGGGCTTAAATGATAAAAGGTGTATAAGGGTGGTTAACAAGTATTAGAAGTTAAACGAATCAAGGATGTTGTCAGTTGTATTTTTGGGTAAACCTAGAAGTTCTTAATACACTCAAAAGGTCGTGTTTTAAGGTATTTGAATCATATAATATCTGTATCATAAGTCTTGAAGTCAAACGAGTTATGAAACAAAAGTCAACAAAAGTTGTCGCAACTTAGGTTCATAATTACACTTAAACATTAGGTCAAATGTTACTCAGATTTTCTCCCAAATTACTTGGAATAACGGGGTTATATACCCACCACATTGAATATCTATGAGTCTAGTTTTCAACACATTAAGTCGTTTGTCGATATGATCTCGGAGTAGAGAGATATTCGCTTTTTCGCAAGACAGCGCCAAGCACCTCTCTATAGGGCCCACTTAGGCGGTTTTAGACATTTGGATATATATATATATATATATAT
>NW_017679327.1:4997-5772 GCF_001879085.1 Nicotiana attenuata
GGGGGGGGGGGGGGGGGTTTAATATATAAGTGTCTGAAACGTTACCCCCCTCCCCCCTCACCTCTTTCATTCCCCCCTTTTCAGAGACGAAACCCTAAATCCCACCACCAGCCGCCGCCGAAAATCGCCCTATGGCGGCGGCGAGTCTACAATCCCAACCAAAATTACACCACAAACCCACCTTGACCCCCTCTTTCCAAATCTCCGGTCGCTTTCCCTAAAACCCCTCTAGAACTCTTCAAATCTTAGATCCACAGAACCACCACAACCTCCTCATCCCAAATATCCACCTAGCTGCCTTCGAACACCCCTCAAACTGCTCGAATATTAAATCAAAGCATGAGCCCTAATTCCCAAAAGGTCTCAAGTTCGATGCTGCTTGAAGATTTGGGTCAATTTCGATTTTATTCGTGTGTTCTTATTAAGAACACACGATTAATATAGTAATAGGCCAGAAAATCCCAAGAAGTTAAAATTTCGATCCCTTCTTTCATGCGTTGGAGTCTCTGTAGGTATTTCTTTTTCTCTTGTTGTTCTTTTGTTAGTTGTTCTTTCTTCTTTACTTTTTCTTTTATTTTTTACCTTCCGTTGTCATCTGTTTCTCCCCATTTCTTGTGGACTCTTTTGCTTCACCAGTTTCAGAGTGTCTTTTACATGTATTGTAGTTTTAAGAAAATCTTTTTCTCTAATTCAGTTTGTTAATCATTAATTCTAGTTCATTAGTTCGATTTTGAAATTATTTGAATTGTTCTGCTTTGTTTCTCCCCCAGTTAGT
>NW_017679327.1:10108-17322 GCF_001879085.1 Nicotiana attenuata
TCCCAAACAACACCAGCTCCACCACCCAAACAAGTCCCATACCCTCCTCCACCAATCACTCCTGTTTTTGTGGCACCTCCACCTGCTGCATTACACCGATCTTCCAGTAAGCCTCTGTTCCAGACTCACGACAACCAGTATTACCCCCAGAGCCTACCTTCAAAGCTCCAGAACCATATTCCTACACTCCTCATTTTGATTTCCCAGCAGAAACTGAGAAGCCACCTAAGAATCCTGAGCAGGAGGAGATGTTTAGGAAAGTCAAGAGCTTGGAACAATCTTTCAGGAATATGCAGGGGTTGAGTGGTCAAGTAAGCGTGGCATATAAAGATCTATGTCTGTTCCCAGATGTTCAATTACCAGCAGGGTTTAAGATGCCCAAGTTTGATTTGTACGACGGGCATGGTGATCCAGTGGCACACCTGAGAGGTTTTTGTAGCAAGATGAGAGGAGCAGGCGGGAGAGATTAATTACTGATGGCATATTGCAGTCAAAATTTAAGTGGCTCAGCTTTGGAATGGTACACCCGACAAGATCATGGTCGGTGGTACACATGGGATGATCTAGCCCAAGCATTCGCCTGTCATTTTCAGTACAATCTTGAAATTGTTCCAGATCGTCTGTCATTGACGAAGATTGAGAAAAACCTCGGTGAGAGTTTCAGAGAATATGGCTTCCGTTGGAGAGAGCAAGCCGCAAGGGTTGACCCTCCGATGAAAGAAAGTTAAATGGTTGACTATTTATTGCAGGCCTTAGAGCCCACTTATTTCGGTCATTTGGTGTCAGCGGTAGGAAAGTCCTTCAATGAAGTGGTAAAAATGGGGAGCATGGTAGAGGAATGACTCAAATCTAACAAAATCATGAGCTACTCAGCAATTAAATCAACCACCCAGGCCATTCAAAACGGTACTGGGGGTGTACTTGGGAAGAAGAAGAAAGAGGATGTTGCGACAATCGAGTTAGGAGCTTGGTTCGGATCTAGGGGCCCATCACTTTACTATAACCAGTCTCGACCCGACCACCAAACTTACCCCCACACTCCATATAGCCCACCACAACACTACTACCCACCGCCAGATCCCCATTTTTCTGTCCATCACGCTCAAGCATACACTCAACCTCCTGCCCACGCACAATGGTGTGCGCCAGCTCCATAAAATACATACCCAGCTCCACAAAATGCCTATCCACCCCTAAGAGCCTACCGAAATCCCCCTGGAATAGGTTTTCGGCCCAATCAAGCCTTCAAGAATGAGAGGTTGCAGAAGAAGAAAACTTTCACTCCATTGGGAGAATCATATACTAGTCTATTCCACAGGTTGACACGGTTGGGTATGTTGAATTCGATTGAGCCTAAACTGCCAAATCCTCCCCCGAGAAATCTTGACCACTCGGTGAATTATGAGCATTGTTCAGCTGCTCCAGGGCATGACATAGAGAAGTGCTGGCACTTGAAAACAGCTATTTAAGAGCTCATTGATACCCATCGGATCGAGGTTCAAGCCCCAGAGGCGCCTAATATTAACCAGAATCCGTTGCCGGCCCATCATGAGACCAATATGATTGAGATAGTGCATAAGGGAAGGGAGCCTAAGAAGCCTTCACAGACCGTCATGATGATTCGGTTTAGTGAGGTAAGGCCGGTTGATAAGTCAACAAGTGAGAAATCAGTGATCGGGTTGAGCGGGATAAACAGTGAACCATCTAAGGTAGTCAAGAAAGGGTCCTCAATTGAGGTTGCAACGAAACAAGAAAGGGCAAAAGTGGTTGTGCCAGGAGTGGCGAACAAGCCTGTCGTGATTGTGGAGGGCGCCCACACAGATCCCGTCATTGTCAAGCCAGGAGCTGGGAAGCGCGCAATGACAATAGTTCCTAGTTCTGTGGTTGATCTTGATAAAGAGTTGAATGAAAGGTTCGAGAAATTGTTCGACGATGTGAACATGGTGGAAGTTGTAGAGGGTTCTAGCAAGGCGGATGTGCAATTTGTCAGGCCAAGTGCAAGGATTAACAATTGGGAAGCTACTCCTCTCCCTACCCGGAAGGAGTTTTGGTAGTTTGCTTTGATTTTCTTTCAGTTTATCAGGATTATTCCAGGGTTGTAATTCACATTCTATGTTCCGTCCGTTTGGATGTATAAACCTTGTTATCTTTTGATTTCAATGAAATGCAATTTCCCTTTTTCATCATTCCTGATATTTTTATTTTTGTTTTTCTTTTCATCCTTACACAGTTCTTTTTATGCTGGTTTCAATGACATGACATGCATGAGGAATCTTCGGCCCAGTTTTAAAAGCCAAGCTAATTCCGAAAAGTTGAAATCCCGTCCCTTCGGATTATCGCTGAAGCCGAAATTGATGATGCTGAGTGGGTCAGAAATCGCCTGAGCAATTGAGTTCGATCGATGAGAAGAGATTGGCATCAGTGTGTCATGGCCAATTGTATCAACAGAGAATGGCAAGAGCATATAATAAGAAAGTGCGTCCACGAAAGTTTGAAGTGGGTCAGCAAGTGTTGAGACGTATCCTTCCATATCAGGCTGAGGCCAAAGGCAAGTTCGCCCGAAACTGGCAAGGGCCGTTCATCGTAACTAGAGTGTTGTCAAATGGTGCTTTATATTTATCAGACATAGAAAGCAAGTGTGTAGAAATGGCCATCAATTCCGATGCAGTCAAGAATACTATGTATGATTTTCTTTGGTTAAATTGTGTTTGTTATGCTATCTAAACACTTTATCCTTTGTTACCCCTTTGAGCCTTATTTATTTTCTTTCGTACCCCTCTTTCGGAACCAGTAGCAGAGATCAGAAACACAAGCGTGAAAGATAAGTAAAGGAAAAAGAGAGAAAAGAAAAGAATGAAAAGAGAAAAGAAAAAAAAGAAGAAAAGGAAAGGAGAAAAAGAAAAAAAGAAAGAGAAAAAGAAAAAAATATCAACAAAACAACAAAAAAGAAAAGGAAAGAAAAAGAGAGAAAGAGAAGAAAGAGATAAGAGAAAATCACAACAACAAAGCAATTTCTATGTCATGAACTACGTTCAACCTGATTCCTTTTAAGCATACGTAGGCAGCCTCACGTTTCGGTCCCATCCAATAAAAATCCAAAAGTCCCCAAGCAAGAAACTGGGGCAGAAGTTGTGGTTGTCTGATTCAGAAAGTTGTAATTTTAAACCCATTTGAATTGTTTTGAGCCTTCGATACCCTTTCTTTCTAACCCAGTCCAAAAGCCCACGTTACGGTCCAAAGAAAGACCTTCTGATCAGTCTTCGAGAAATGCCAAGTCGAGCAAGTAGAAGTGATTCATGTCAGGGGCAACACTCTGGTCCAAGCGGGAAAAATAATAATAATGAGAGAGTCTTATTGGTGAAAACCCTCACGGGCACTGTAAGGTGACATGAGCTGAGAGAAATGAAAAATGAGAGTCTTATTGGTGAAAACCCTCACGGGCACCTTAAGGCGAATGTGAGTTGAGAGATGAACAAATGAGAGAGGTCTGTGGGTGAAAACCTCTCAGGGCACCGCAGGATAAACAAGGTTAAGGTTTGGGTGAAGACATCAGGTACTGGGGGTATACTTGAGAAGAAGAAGAAAGAGGATGTTGCGACAATCGAGTCAGGAGCTTGGTTCGGATCTAGGGGCCCATCACTTTACTATAACCAGTCTCGACCCCACCACCAAACTTACCCCCACACTCCATATAGCCCACCACAACACTACTACCCACTGCCAGATCCCCATTTTTCTATCCATCACGCTCAAACATACACTCAACCTCCTGCCCACGCACAATGGCGTGCGCCAGCTCCACAAAATACATACCCACCTCCACAAAATGCTTATCCACCCCCAAGAGCCTAACGAAATCCCCCTGGAATAGGTTTCCGGCCCAATCAAGCCTTCAAGAACGAGAGGTTGCAGAAGAAGAAGACTTTCACTCCATTGGGAGAATCATATACTAGTCTATTCCACAGGTTGACACAGTTGGGTATGTTGAATCCGATTGAGCCTAAACTGCCAAATCCTCCCCCGAGAAATCTTGACCACTCGGTGAATTATGAGTATTGTTCAGGTGCTCCAGGGCATGACATAGAGAAGTGCTGGCACTTGAAAACAACTATTCAAGAGCTCATTGATACCCATCGGATCGAGGTTCAGGCCCCAGAGGCGCCTAATATCCACCATAATCCGTTGCCGGCCCATCATGAGACCAATATGATTGAGATAGTGCATAAGGGAGGGGAGCCTAGGAAGCCTTCACAGACCGTCATGATGATTCGGTCCAGTGAGGTCAGGCCGGTTGAAAAGTCAACAAGTGAGAAATCAGTGATCAGATTGAGCGGGACAAACAGTGAACCATCTGAGGTAGTCAAGAAAGGGTCCTCAACTGAGGTTGCAACGAAACAAGAAAGGGCAAAAGTGGTTGTGCCAGGAGTGGCGAACAAGCCTGTCGTGATTGTGGAGGGCGCCCACACAGATCCCGTCATTGTCAAGCCAGGAGCTGGGAAGCGCGCAATGACAATAGTTCCTAGTTCTGTGGTTGATCTTGATAAAGAGTTGATTGAAAGGTTCGAGAAATTGTTCGACAATGTGAACATGGTGGAAGTTGGAGAGGGTTCTAGCAAGGCAGATGTGCAATTTGTCGGGCCAAGTGCAAGGATTAACAATTGGCCTCTCCCTACCCGGAAGGAGTTTTGGTAGTTTGCTTTGATTTTCTTTCAGTTTATCAGGATTATTCCAGGGTTGTAATTCACATTCTATGTTCCGTCCGTTTGGATGTATAAACCTTGTTATCTTTTGATTTCAATGAAATGCAATTTCCCTTTTTCATCATTCCTGATATTTTTATTTTTGTTTTTCTTTCTTCCTTACGCAGTTCTTTTTATACTGGTTTCAATGACATGACATGCATGAGGAATCTTAGGCCAAGTTTTAAAAGCCAAGCTAATTCTGAAAGTTGAAATCCCATCCCTTCGGATTGTCGCTGAAGCCGAAATTGATGATGCTGAGTGGGTTAGAAACAGCCTGAGCAATTGAGTTTGATCGATGAGAAGAGATTGGCATCAATGTGTCATGGCCAGTTGTATCAAAAGAGAATAGCAAGAGCATATAATAAGAAGGTGCGTCCACGAAAGTTTGAAGTGGGTCAGCAAGTGTTGAGACGTATCCTTCCACATCAGGCTGAGGCCAAAGGCAAGTTCGCCCCAAACTGGCAAGGGCTGTTCATCGTAACTAGAGTGTTGTCATATGGTGCTTTTTATTTATCAGACATAGAAGGCAAGTGTGTAGAAATGACCATCAATTCCGATGCAGTCAAGAATACCATGTATGATTTTCTTTGGTTAAATTGTGTTTGTTCTGCTATCTAAACACTTTATCCTTTGTTACCCCTTTGAGCCTTATTTATTTTCTTTCATACCCCTCTTTCGGAACCAGTAGCAGAGATCAGAAACACAAGCGTGAAAGATAAGTAAAGGAAAAAGAGAGAGAAGAAAAGAATGAAAAGAGAAAAGAAAAAAAAGAAGAACAGGAAAGGAGAAAAAGAAAAAAAGAAAGAGAAAAAGAAAAAAAAACCAACAAAACAACAAAAAAGAAAAGGAAAGAAAAAGAGAGAAAGAGAAGAAAGAGATAAGAGAAAATCACAACAACAAAGCAATTTCTATGTCATGAACTACGTTCGACGTGATTCCTTTTAAGGATACGTAGGCAGCCTCACGTTTCGGTCCCATCAAATAAAAATCCAAAAGTCCCCAAGCAAGAAACTGGGGCAGAAGTTGTGGTTGTCTGATTCCAAAAGTTTTAATTTTAAACCCATTTGAATTGTTTTGAGCCTTTGATACCCTTTCTTTCTAACCCTGTCCAAAAGCCCATGTTACGGTCCAAAGAAAGACCTTCTGATCAGTCTTCGAGAAATGCCAAGTCAAGAAAGTAGAAGTGATTCATGTCAGGGGCAACACTCTGGTCCGAGCGGGAAAAATAATAATAATGAGAGAGTCTTATTGGTGAAAACCCTAACAGGTACTATAAGGCGACGGGAGCTGAGAGAAATGAAAAATGAGAGAGTTTTATTGGTGAAAACCCTCACGAGCACCTTAAGGCGAAAGTGAGTTGAGAGATGAACAAATGAGAGAGGTCTGTGGGTGAAAACCTCTCAAGGCACCGCACGATAAACAAGGTTAAGGTTTGGGTGAAGACATCAGGTTGTGGAATTCCGGGGCAACAAAGTATGGCAACTGAAAGTTGGTTGGCTGGACGGGCTGGGCCGGTTAATCCAAAATGCATGTCATGATCAATGGTACCAGTTGTTTCACTCAGATAAGTCTCTTTTGCTTTTTTCCTTTTAGCAAGTCGTCCTGTTTTGGATTTTCTCTATCCTTAACTCTCAAGGTCATTGCATTTCATTTCTTTTGGGGTTTTGTTTCTCTAAGATGTTCCAATGTCCATTTTGTTCAAGCAAATAAGAAAGGATTTCAAAGCTCACTACCAATTTCCAAAATTGCAAAGCACAGTGTGACCAGAACATACCAAAGATAGCATGATGTAAAGTGGGATATAAGGAGTCACCGGAAGTTTCATCGGTGGAATGACTTGGTAATTTCATGGGAGATGCAAAGGTTCAGAGAAAGGGGTCAGAGAGGTAAAACAACGGTTTGGGTATAGAACACTCGGGTCATCCAAGGTCATAGGGTTTGAAAGTCAGTCAGAAAGTCAAGCGGTTCAGGGCCAGTCTGGGGAAGCAGGTCAAAACAAAACACGATAGTAGAGAGACCTTCAGCAAGAATGCCATCAACTAACCACCACATTTTAAACTGACAAGATTTTTCTTTGATTGAAACAGGGGCAGAAAGTTTCGGTGTTTCGGAGAAATCCTCCGCAAGGAAAGGCAAGCACCAAACAGGTTTGACCGTAAAACTCCCAGGACCTGCCTGGATAATAGGATTTAATTTGAAGTTTTCAAGACTCTCCTGGAAAATAGGACCTAGTTTAAATTTCGAAACATTCATGAGTAGCATAATTTAGCATAAATATACCTCAAAGGAATATAAGTTGGCTTCAAAGTTTGCATGTTTAAGATAGGATTCAATTAGGAGTTGTCAGGACCCCCCCCCCCCCCGGAATAATGGGACCTAGCCTTAAGATTGCTGTTAGATAACAAGATGTAGCGAAAATAATACCTTTAGAAGATATAACTTAGATTTAAAATTGTTGTTTAATTAAGAATT
>NW_017679328.1:0-3595 GCF_001879085.1 Nicotiana attenuata
AGCAATATGAGTCTTTTCGACTCAGGATCCGACTTTCCTCAAGACCTTTCTCATTCTAGGGTTTTCTCTGCAACTCTAAGTCGTCTGAGGTTCTGTACTTGCTTATTTCTTTTAGATCTATGACATGCCTGAGCGTTATTTGACGTTTCAAAAGGTTTTTCCCAAATTTCCTCTTTAAAATCGTTCAATCTCAATTTTAGGGTTTCTGAAAAGGGTTTCTTCAAATAATTTTCTGATCTTTCCTGTTCTTTCTTTATGTGTGTTTATGCTCGTATGTTTTCTTCTTATTATGCATGAGTTTGCTCTCTTGTTTCTTCTTTTTTATTATTATGCAAGACTCTTCTATTTTTTCTGCTGTTATCCTTATGCTCTCATGTTAATTTGTGTTGTTTTCCTCACTCTTTGCTATATGTGTTTATGTTTGAATCCTGGATTTTGGTCGCTTTCCTGAGTTTGTTTGTATATTTTTCCCTACTGTTGTTTAAAAACTCGCATCATCTCTTTCTTCTGAGCTTGTTTGTGTATGTTTGCCTCTCATAAGTCTTTGAAAGAGATTTCTGAGCCTCTTTCAAAGACATTGTTTTCTCACCTCTGATTCTATTCGAAACCCTAGGTTTTGGGGTTTCTTTGACAAGTGGTACTAGGGTTCCGCTTTGGGACCCTAGGCTTTCAGACTCACTGTGAGTCTGTAATTAAGCTTGAATCTCTTTGCTTGTGACTCTGAGACCTTCAGTGTTAAACTCTTTTTCTAAATAACCTAACGACTCTTTTCGTTTGATCTGTGTGCTTATATATATGAGAAATTTCTCTTTCGAAGAGTTTTTTTTCCAACTAAGTGATTGATTCTGATATCCCTTTAATAAGGCTAATGATTTGCCACTGATTTTCCTTCGATTGAACCACCTTTACCTTTCTTGACTTGGTTCATTCAATTGAACTTGCAATTTTTGGTTTCATGGCTGTTTAATTGATTCCCTTGCCATATTTGGCACAAATCGTGTACCATTGACTGTTTCCTTAAATAACTTCTATGTATTTACCCCTTTGTGCTACTTTGAAAGGTTTTAGTAAAAACTTCTTTCCTTATCTAATTTCTACCCGTTGGAATCAGAATCCCTTAACCAAAGGGAGACTGATTTCAATGATTTCTTTACCTTTCTTACTGGTTCTCTTTGCACTATAAAAAGGGGTGCACTTCTGCACTTTAACAAGACCTAACTTTACATCTAAACCCCAATCAAATACTTCGCCTCTATACTTCAAGTTCAATACCTCTACTTCTTACTTTCAACTCACACATTTACCTTACTAATTTGAATTCAATACTCTGCATTGCTTGAGACCTTTTGGAACTGCTGTGCTTCCAACTTGGCTTTTTAAAGACTACTGTTTTCTTACTTGTTTTCCTTTGAAACTGGTATGTTTTTCATTTAATTTTCTGCCTCACCCCTATGTGTTTACTTCACAGTTTCAGCATCCTTGTTTACTTTATTGCTTATGTTTAGTGATTTGTGCTAATTATGTTCCTTCCTGGCTCTTTCTATTGTGAACCCCTACCCATATTCCCTTCTATGTGTTTGAGTTAGGGTTCTTGGACTGGCGGTATCCTAATTACTGCCTAGGCCATAACCTGATCCACAATGGATCCCAACTCTTAAGTTTGGCTAACAGGCTGGTCAGGGGTGTGCCAGCATTCCCATTTGCTGGGCATGACCACTAGCTTGTCAAGGCTTTCCCTAATTCCCCTATGCACTTACACTTATTCTTAGACCCTTAAGTTCTGCCCCTATCTTATGAGCCTTGCTTTGGGACCTTGAGTTCCCTCTGAACTTGGACATCTGAGGGCTGGCATTTCTACACTGCACTATGATCTTAATTCTGCAATGTGTTTGGGGTGTAAGCACTGCCCGGAGCCCTTTGAGACTCTTAGGAACTTTGACACATTCCAAATATGAGAAAGGCTTTTGGAAATCTGATCCTGGAAGTTGGTTTATCTCATATTGTTGGACTTTGAAGTCTGAATTAGGCTGTTTGGATATAGTTGGAGCTTCTGATGTAATTTTACTTTTTTTTTCTGATTCATTTGGGTCTATAATAATTTGTAATAACAGTTGGGGATGGCTAGTGGAAAGGGATGGGGATGGATGCATGCCAAGGGTAGAAAACCTGCCTATAGGTTATTTACAATTTCCGCATTCTACATTTTAAACTCATGCCTATAAATTCTGCATTTCTGCATCTTAGAAATTATGTCTATAAGTTCTGCATATAGAAATCATGACTTTAGGTTTCTGCACATCTGCATTGTAGAAATTATGCCAATGAATTCTGTATTTCTGCATCTTAGAAATTATGTCTATAAGTTCTGCATATAGAAATCATGACTTTAGGTTTCTGCACATCTGCATTGTAGAAATTATGCCTATAAATTCTGCATTTCTGCATCTTAGAAATTATGTCTATAAGTCATGCATATAGAAATCATGACTTTAGGTTTTTGCACATCTGCAGTAGAAATTATGACTATATGTCCTGCACTTCTGCATCTTAGAAATTATGTCTATAAGTTCTGCATATAGAAATCATGTACTTAGGTTTCTGCACTTCTGCATATACATGCCATCAGGCAAACAATCATAGGTTTAATAAATAACCAACTTCAGTCTAGATACTATGCCTATAGGACTCTTGCATTTATGTATTTGTTTAAAACCAATTACGCTTAGAAATCATGCCTGTAGGAATAATCAACTGAACTAGCTTCGTCTATTTCATCTACGAGTCTAAAATCAGTCATAAGGTCGTCAAAATCTGCAGATCTTTCGTTTATATAACCAGTAACCTTTTCCCTAAAATCAGTACGCTCTATTAGATGTTATGCCTGTAGGCCTCACTTAGGCAAACTATTAGGTAATTAATTGCGTCAATTCTGATAAACTACATCCAGACAAGGCCTAATTCGGACTCCTTATCTAAAAATGTGTAATAAATCAGCCCCCCCCCTTACGTAATTTTTTAATCCAGACCACAACCAGTATTTGAAGTCATGCTATACAATCTGCTCTTTTAAGTGAGGAGGCCTATTTGAGCCTTAATTGCTATGTGTTCTTCCCCTAACTGCTTATGTGTTTTTGCTTGTCGCCTTAGACTTTTTATCCTTTTATACTCTGAAAAGCCCCAATTCCTTTCCCTTTTAGGATTAGTAGTCTCAATGCATCCGAGACTGATAGGATCGGGACGGGTAATAGCATGCAATAAGTAACGTGACCATTCCGCGCTTTAATACCTTAAAAGGGGTGGGAAAGGGTAGACATGGAGATGATGATCACGCGATAACACCATGCGTATAATCGGTTACCGGGTGTTGCGTGGATGATCCATGTTATTAATAAACCTAGGACCCCCCTCCCTCCATATGTGCTTACATCAGTTTTTCAGTTCTTTAAACTTTGTATTTCACTTTAATTCAAAACTCTTTGGAATTTCCAGCACTGTTTTCATTTTTTAAACTTCCGCCCATTTTACTTCTTTGTCTGATTATTTGCATTCGTTACTTGACCCTCATTTTTCTGCATTTATACATTCTTTTAAACGA
>NW_017679328.1:6210-17321 GCF_001879085.1 Nicotiana attenuata
TGCTGGACGTGGTACTACCCGGGGTGGAGGTCAAGTTGGGGTTCATCAGACTAGAAGACAGACTGCTCCTCAATCTCAAGTTGGGAACATAGGTCAAACCCAAGCTGTTATGCCAGATCAAGTGCAAGAGCAGGGAGTTCAGAACACTCCACCACCAGTGCCAACTGTTGTACCTACTGTTGCCTTACCTGCAGATGCAGTGGAAAGGTTATTAAATATGTTAGAGGAATTGGTGCCTACTCAGGGAGGAAGTTCAGCTCCTCAGGCTACATTATAGACACAAGCACCGACACAGACTCAGCCTTTCGGGAATAAGGAAGTATCCCTACACGAGTTCCTGAAATTGAAATCACCAAAATTCACAGGTCCCGATAATTCAGCAGATCCTCAAAGTTTCTTGGATGGGACACTTAAGGCATTACGTGCTCTTGGATGTTCTGGTGAGAGAGCCGTGGAGCTCGCAGCATACAAACTAGAGGATATGGCCAACACATGGTATGAAACTGTATTTCTAGGAAGGCCGGCAGGAGCACCACCACTGACATGGGACGAGTTACTATGGAGTCCAATTTCATGGACAGTTTCAGATTCAACACGAAGAATGCGCCAGATGTGTTCTACATCCAGAACTTGAAAAAGAAACCCACGGAGACATTCCGCGAGTATGCTACTCGTTGGAGACCAGATAGGCCAGGCCAGCATTAGAAGAAGAACAAATGAACAGGTTTTTCGTCCGGGCTCAAGACCCACAGTACTACGAAAGGTTGATGCTGATTGAAGGCCAGAAATTCTCCGACATCATCAAGCTAGGGGAGAGGATCGAGGAAGGTATTAAAAGTGGTATGGTCACTAACTTTGAAGCATTACAGGCTACCAACAAGGCCCTACAGTCTGGTGGCACGTCCAAGAAAAGGGATGTGAGTGTCGTGATGGTTGCACAGAGAACAAAATCCCCAGTCAAATACCAAACCAATCCAATACCCCCTCTTACATATCAACCTACCTCAAGTTACCCCACACCTTCCTACCAAGCTCCACCACCTACCTATCAATCACCTCCACCTCCCACATACCAACCCACTTCACCCAAATATTCCCAACCCGCACAAGTCTGCCAAGCCTACAACACTCAACCATCCCACTATCAATCACCTCCTACTCGCCAAAACCTTCCTAGACCCCGGCCAAATTTTGACCGCAGACCTCCCAAACAATACACCGCCATTGCCGAGCCGATCGACCAGCTGTACGAAAAACTCAAGGCCGCTGGCTATGTCAACCCTGTCCCTGCCATAACTCCTGAAAACCCTTCCTAGTGGATTAACCCAAACAAAACCTGTGCATACCATTCTTGCATGAAGGGACACACTATTGATGAGTGCCGCTCCCTGAAGGACAAGATCCAGGCTTTAATTGACAACAAGATCATCGTGGCAAAGGAGCCTGCTCCGAATGTCCGTAACAACCCTCTACCAGACCACAAGGGTGGAAGTGTTCATATGATTGAAGATGGTGAGGTGAACATGTCCATACCGCTTGAGTTTGAAGCACCAGCCTCCACAAAGACGCCAACACCAATCGAAGTCGAGTTTGAGTCCCCAAAGGCGCCTGAGCCCTTTAAAGTTGCTGTATTACCCTCCAAGGTAAGGGTGCCTATTCCAGTAGCAATGACAGCCGTAACACTATTCCAATTAAAAGCTATACCGTGGGACTACACAGCCGAGGTAAGAAGGAAAGGAAAAGCCAAGTTCGGAGAAACAGTTGCAGCGCAGGGTATTACAAGAACTGGCAAGGTTTATACCCCAGAACACTTAGCTGAGTCGAGTAAGCAGACCTCTGGCCGACAGGCCATCATTGAAACTGGACCCGGTGATCTCTGGAGAAAGATACAAGCCAAGGAATACTCGGTCATTGACCAGCTGAACAAAACACCGGCCCAAATTTCTATCTTGGCTTTATTACAAAGTTCTGATACACACAAGAATGCTTTGTTGAAGGTATTGAGTGAGGTGTATGTACCAAGCAACATCACTGGAGGAGAAATGACGAACATGGTGGGCCAAGTGTTGGAGAGTCATAAAATTACCTTTCACGAGGATGAGCTGCCGCCGGAAGGATTGAGTCATAACAAGGCATTGCACATCACTGTGCAGTGCGAGGATTATTTTATCACCCGGATCCTGGTCGATGGGGGGTCCAGTCTCAACATTTGTCCTCTAGTAACACTCAGAACATTGGGAAAAGGGCTGCAAGAAATCAAGGATGGGGCCATCAACGTCAAAGCTTTCGACGGATCTCAGAGGTCCACTAATGG
Source organism: Nicotiana attenuata (assembly GCF_001879085.1). Lineage (NCBI taxonomy): Eukaryota > Viridiplantae > Streptophyta > Magnoliopsida > Solanales > Solanaceae > Nicotiana > Nicotiana attenuata. Next base: position 8,525 of record NW_017679328.1, read on the forward strand.
GGAAATTAGCCTACGTTTGCAAATGGGGCCCACTTGGTTTGATGTTGATTTTCAAGGGATAGACGTGCCGGCTTCTTACAATCTGCTGTTGGGACGACCATGGATTCATGCTGCCGGGGCCGTGGCATCAACACTACATCAGGCAGTGAAATTTGAATGGAATCACCAGGAGGTGATCATTCATGGTGACGGTAGCAACCCCATATATAGCCGACAGACCATTCCAGCAATTGGAGGAAGAATAAGATTAGGTGGGGAAACTTACGACCACATCGAGCGGGCCAACGCAGTCGACAAAGACAAATGGTGGAACAACAAAATTGAAAGCATACTGAATTGGAGCGGATATGAACCTGGCAAAGGGCTTGGCAAAAACCTCCAAGAAATCGCTAAGCCTATCAAGCTCAAGAAGCATGGTACCACATTCGGGTTGGGTATGAGTATACCTAGGAAAAGTTCAAGGACTGGTCGCCACCCTGGCGCGGCCCTTATTATCCATTGGAGCAGCCGATACCCCGTCTAGAGCAGACTTTTCAACCAGCCAAGGTTATCTATGGGTCAGAAGAAGAGGAAGCATTAGCAGCGATAAGGAACTTGTTCCTGGAAGATGATAATATGGACTGTTGTGTCATTTTTGAGGAGGAGGGGGAGGAAGGCCCTTCCATACAGGCAGTGAGCAGAGGAGCACACCTCAGCAACTGGACCGTCAGAACCAGCAGAGCCCGACGTGCCTCGGGGTAGCAAGGCTGAACAAAGTATTACACACTATTTTTCTTTATTAAAGTTTATTTTCCTTTCGCATTTTTCTTTTTTTTTCCGCAAGAAAGAGCTCCAATGTTCAAAACACTTATGGAATTTATTAAAGTATTTCAATTTTCTTACAAATCTCTCTCTTATTGTTTTCCCTCATTACTTTACTCAAACAGCATTACTATTACTTATCTTGATGAACCAATGACTGTGACATGCAACGAGACAACGCGATGAACGGACATAGATTCAGAGGAAGATGATATACTGGAAGAAATTGTTAAGGAAGTCGAGAATTTTGAGAATAAGTCTAAGTCCAACCTGGACGAGACGGAGATCGTCAATCTGGGAGATGCAGAGAACATCAAAGAAACACGAGTCAGCGTTCACTTGTCACCGTCTGAGAAGGAAAAGTACACAAAATTTCTAAAAGAATATGAGGACATATTCGCATGGTCATATGACGACATGACTGGTCTAAGCACGTCCATTGTGGCTCACAAATTGCCGATTGATCCGGCCTGTTCGCCAGTAAACAGAAGCTCAGTAAATTCAAGCCAGACATGAGTTTGAAAATCAAGGAAGAAGTCACTAAGCAGGTCAAAGCCAAAGTTCTCAGGGTAGTAGAATATCCAACATGGTTAGCCAACATTGTGCCAGTACCAAAGAAGGACGGGAAGGTTAGAGTTTGCGTCGACTACCGGGATCTCAACCGGTCCAGTCCTAAAGACGACTTCCCCTTGCCAAATATACACATCTTGATTGACAACTGCACCAAGCATGAGTTGCAGTCATTCGTTGATTGTTTTGCCGGGTACCATCAGATATGGATGGATGAAGAGGACGCTGAGAAAACGACTTTCATTACGCCGTGGGGGATGTATTGTTACAAAATGATGCCGTTTGGGTTAAAAACTGCAGGGGCCACCTACATGAGGGCCATGACCACAATTTTTCATGACATGATACACAAGGAGATCAAAGTGTATGTAGACGATGTCATCATCAAATCCAGGAAAGCCGCTGATCACATGGGAGATTTGAGGAAATTCTTCAATAGACTGAGAAGGTACAACCTGAAGCTGAATCCCAGAAAATGTGCATTTGGGGTTCCTGCCGGAAAACTACTTGGTTTCATTGTGAGCCGCCGAGGGACAGAATTGGATCCATCAAAGGTCAAAGCTATTCAAGAACTGCCGCCGCCGAAGAGCAAGAAGGAGGTTATGAGTTTCTTGGGAAGACTTAACTACATCAGCCGGTTCATCGCTCAGCCCACTGTCATTTGTGAGCCGATCTTTAAGATGTTGAAGAAGGACACCGCTACTAAATGGACCGATGACTACCAGAAAGCCATCGACAGAATCAAAGAGTACCTGTCAACACCGCCGGTTCTGGTTCCGCCCGAACCAGGTAGACCCCTACTACTCTACCTTGCAGTATTGGATGGAGCGTTTGGTTGTGTTCTGGGGCAGCATGATGAAACGGGGAGAAAAGAGCAGGCCATTTATTATCTCAGCAAGAAGTTCACCCCGTACGAGGCCCGGTATTCCTTACTAGAGCGCACCTGTTGTGCTCTGACTTGGGTAGCTCAAAAGTTGAGGCATTATTTCTGTGCTTACACTACGTATCTCATATCAAGAATGGACCCTTTGAAGTATATCTTTCAGAAGCCCATGCCCACTGGCAAGCTAGCCAAGTGGCAGATCCTGCTGAGTGAATTTGACATTGTCTACGTGACTCAGAAAGCAATCAAAGGATAGGCCCTAGCAGATCACCTCGCTGAAAACCCTGTGGATGGAGAATACGAGCCTCTGAAGACGTATTTTCCTAATGAGGAGGTATCCTTCATAGGAGAGGACATTGCAGAATCCTATGACGGTTGGAGGATGTTTTTCGACGGAGCAGCAAATTTCAAGGGAGTTGGCATAGGTGCAGTCCTAGTATCAGAAACCGGCCAGCATTATCTAGTATCCGCCAAGCTCAGGTTTCCATGCACCAACAATATGACCGAGTACGAAGCTTGCATCTTGGGGCTCAAGATGGCCATTGACATGAACGTCCAAGAGTTGCTAGTGATTGGAGATTCGGATTTGCTTATACATCAGGTCTGAGAAGAATGGGCGACCAAGAACTCCAAGATACTCCCGTATTTGCATCATGTACAGGAGTTGAGAAAAAGGTTCATAAAGACAGAGTTCCGGCATGTTCCCAGAGTCCAGAATGAGTTTGCCGATGCATTGGCCACTCTATCATCCATGATTCAGCATCCAGATAAGAACTTCATAGACCCTATTCCAGTAAAGATTCATGATCAGCCAGCTTACTGTGCTCATGTCGAGGAAGAAGCAGACGGAAAGCCTTGGTTTCACGACATCAAGGAATTTTTGGCCGAAGGAAAATATCCAGAGCTTGCAAATGCTATTCAGAAGCGCACTCTGCGAATATTATCCAACAATTTCTTCCACAGTGGAGGAATCCTGTATAGGAGAACTTCTGATTTGGGATTGCTAAGGTGTGTTGACGCAAAGGAAGCATCCAAACTGCTAGAGGAAATTCATGCTGGGACCTGTGGTCCATATATGAACGGTTTTTTCTTAGCCAAGAAGATACTTCGGGCAGGTTATTTTTTGATGACTATGGAAACGGACTGCATCCAGTATGTTCGAAAGTCCCACCGCTGTCAGATCCATGCAGACATGATAAAAGTGCCTCCAAATGAGCTTAATGCAACAAGCTTGCCATGGTCGTTCGCCGCATGGGGAATGGATGTTATCGGACCAATCGAACCTGCCGCATCAAATGGGCACAGGTTTATCCTAGTAGCAATTGATTATTTCACTAAATGGGTTAAAGCAGCATCTTACAGAGCAGTGACCAAGAAAGTCGTGGCAGACTTTGTCCGTGACCGTATCATTTGTCGGTTCGGGATCCCAGAATCAGTCATTACTGACAACGGTTCCAACCTCAACAGTGATTTGATGAAAGCCATGTGCGAAACCTTCAAGATCAAACACAAGAATTCCACAGCCTACAGGCCTCAGATGAACGGAGCTGTAGAAGCCGCCAATAAGAACATCAAGAAGATATTGAGAAAGATGGTAGAAAAGCATAAGCAGTGGCATGAGAAGCTGTCATTTGCTTTGTTAGGGTATCGCACCACAGTCCGCACATCGACTGGTGCAACTCCCTATATGCTGGTTTATGGTACGGAAGCGGTCATCCCCGCCGAGGTAGAAATTCCATCCCTAAGAATCATACAGGAAGCAGAAATCGACGATGCAGAATTGGTAAAGAGTCGTTACGAACAGTTAGCTCTCATAGATGGAAAGAGAATGAATGCGGTTTGCCATGTTCAACTTTACCAGAACAGAATGACCAGAGCCTTCAACAAGTCAGACCAAGACGACGCCACAGGTGTTGAAGAAGATTTTTCCACATCAAGATGAAGCCAAAGGGAAGTTCTCCCCTAACTGGCAAGGTCCATACATGGTTCATCAGGTTCTGACAGGAGGAGCCCTCATACTTGCAGAAATGGACGGAGAAGTTTGGCCAAAACCAATAAATTCAGATGCAGTCAAGCGATACTATGTGTAACCATTTGTGATTTCCTTATGTATTTGAACTACATCTGACCTGATTCCCGTTTAAGAGGGGATACGTAGGCAGCCTTATGGGTTCGGTCACAATTCAATAAAATTTTCATTTCCCCCGCAATTAGATACTGGGGCAGAATTTTGAAGAGGACCCTCAAAATTCCGAAGTAACTTCAGCCGATCATTGCAAGCAACCATCAGAAGCAGCAACCCACTAAACTGGGGCAGAATTTTGAGGGGGGCCCTCAAAATTCCGTAGCAAGAAAGGTCATAATGTTTTGAGCCACGTCACAGTCGTTGGTTCATCTAAAGCTTTTTTTAAAATATATATACATATATCATATCCTTAACAAAACTCATGCATGTCTATTATCGAAATCGCTTTGTTTAGCAACGCTACCCGAGGGTACCCACAATATCACCCTAAATAGAGCCGATCCAGTCAAGCAAAGTCCAGGGGGATACGAACTAACCTTCCCCCTCTACAAAACTCACCATTTTTCCTCGGATGTAGGCACCCATGTCGCAGATCATCGAATACATATATACGCTCATGTTTTTCGGGAATACGACTCTCAGAACCATCACCTATTTACATTTGCTATCCACACACAACATCCCCAGCAGCCACAATATCAATGTCAAATATCAGCTATCAGCTATCAGCTAAGAATTTTTTATTATTACTATTCATCTTTCATCTTTTGCATAAGGCTACTATTCTGCCTTTCGAGGTTAAGCTCTACCTCCATCTGCATTCTTGCATTGCATAAGGCTACTATTCTGCCTTCCGAGGTTAAACTCTACCTCCATCTGCATTCTTGCATTGCATAAGGCTACTATTCTGCCTTTCGAGACTAAGCTCTGTCTCCATCTGCATTCTTGCATTTGATAAGGCTACTATTCTGCCTTCCGAGACTAAGCTCAGTCTCCATCTGCATTCTTGCATTGCATAAGGCTACCATTCTGCCTTCCGAGACTAAGCTCTGTCTCCATCTGCATTCTTGCATTGCATAAGGCTACCATTCTGCCTTTCGAGACTAAGCTCTGTCTCCATCTTTGCATGGCTGAAATATCACCGCTTCATTTAAATCTTGCATCGGCTGAAAGATCGCCATTTTTATTTATGTCTTGCATTGGCTGAAATATCGCCACTTCATTTAAATCATGCATCGGCTGGAAGATCGCCATTTTTATCTAAGTCTTGCATCGGCTGAAAGATCGCCAAATCCTGCATTTCATGGGCTGAAAGATCGCCAAATTGTCCGAAGGCGTCATTGTTCAGAGGCACCATTTTCATAGCCCGAGAACGTCATGCCATGGCCTGAGGACCCCACTTTTATCTTTGCATCGCATTATTCAAGGGCATCATGGTTCAGAGGCATCATTCTCATAGCCCGAGAGCATCATTTCATAGCCTGCGAATCCTTTATTATGTGTTTCATGGCCCAGGACACCATAGTCCGAGGACGTCATCCTAACCGTCCAAAGACAGCATTCATGGTCCAACGGGAACTTGCATCACATTTAAGTTTTTGCACAATATATGTTGGTATTATTCATTTGCAGGTAAACCGGCTAGCAACGACCGTCTCAGCAGGAGCGATCCCGCTCCCGTTCCCGAAGCCTATCGGACTCTGACCATCGCGCCCTTCTTGGAAAATCCTTACCGGCATAATCCATCGACGGATCCCGAACTACATATGGCCTGATTCCTGTAAGACCAGGGATATGTAGGCAGCTCAGGAACCAGAGCTCGGTCAAAATTGGCCATCATATCTTTACCCGACAACTCTTTCATCCTTCCCGGGTAAAGAGGGGCAGTTGTTGACACCCAATTTTTCCCTATGTATTTTTTTTATACTCAAAATACCTCCAAAATAGCATGTATATGCATATATAAGCATACCCAAGAGTCTTGGTATTTTTCCCTTATTTTTAAGATTTTAAAATCAATTTATTGTCTATTTCTAGCAGTACAAAATCCAACAATTATTTCCAATTTATCATTTCGGTGAATAATTCATTTCTACTCTCATATTTACACCAAAATATAATTAAGGTGATTTTTGTATATTTTTAAAAATTTATTTGGTATTTTTAAATCTAAATTGCATATAATCGCAATTATAGCCTATTTTACGATTAATAGCATTTTACAATTCTAAAATTATTTCCAGTATTTTTGGATTAATATTTATATATTATTAATTAGTCAGTGCTTTTAATTTGGTTTTAAATCATTATTACTATTTTATAAAAAATAAAAAGGGGAAAATTGTCTATTTAACATCTAGCCCGTTTCTATTTCAATTATAGCCTCATTTCTTTTCAATTTTAACCTCAATTTAACCCCCAATTTCGCCCCAAATTGAAACCTACCCAATTCCTAAATTACCCGACCCCTGACCCGATCTTAAAACCCACCAGCTCCCCTTTAATCCTGGTCGTTGATCATTTTGATCAACGACCGTAATTGTTCCTTTCCATTTTTAATTCCCATAACCCCCTTACCCTAATTCATTCTATATGAGGCGCCGCCTTGAAATTCTCTTCGTCTCCCAAACTCTCTCTAGCCTCTCCGAAACCCTAATAATCTCCCACCTGTTTCTACCATGTTTCCACCGGAATCCATGTCATTCCAAGCCATGGGTGGCCTGTGCTCACTCTCTTTCACTGTTAAACCTAAGCTACTCAAAGTTCTGGAGCCCGACTTCAATGTCTCTCTTTAGATCTTTCTCAGATCTGTTGATCAATGGCCTTTACGGCCATTATTCCGGCGTGTTCAAGCAATATGAGTCTTTTCAACTCAAGATCCGACTTTCCTCAAGACCTTTCTCATTCTAGGGTTTTCTCTGCAACTCTAAGCGGTCAGAGGTTCTGTACTTGCTTATTTCTTTTAGATCTGTGACATGCCTGAGCGTTATTTGACGTTTCAAAGGTTTTTCCCAAATTTCCTCTTTAAAATCGTTCAATCTCAATTTTAGGGTTTCTGAAAAGGGTTTCTTCAAATAATTTTCTGATATTTCCTGTTCTTTCTTTATGTGTGTTTATGCTCGTATGTTTTCTTCTTATTATGCATGAGTTTGCTCTCTTGTTTCTTATTTTTTATTATTATGCAAGACTCTTCTATTTTTTCTGCAGTTATCCTTATGCTCGCATGTTAATTTGTGTTGTTTTCCTCACTCTTTGCTATATGTGTTTATGTTTGAATCCAGGATTTTGGTCGCTTTCCTGAGTTTTGTTTGTATATTTTTCCCTACTGTTGTTTAAAAACTCACATCATCTCTTTCTTCTGAGCTTGTTTGTGTATGTTTGCCTCTCATAAGTCTTTGAAAGAGATTTCTGAGCCTCTTTCAAAGACATTGTTTTCTCACCTCTGATTCTATTCGAAACCCTAGGTTTTGGGGTTTCTTTGACAAGTGGTACTAGGGTTCCGCTTTGGGACCCTAGGCTTTCATGCTCACTGTGAGTCTGTAGTTAAGCTTGAATCTCTTTACTTGTGACTCTGAGACCTTCAGTGTTAAACTCTTTTTCTAAATAACCTAACGACTCTTTTCGTTTGATCTGTGTGCTTATATATATGAGAAATTTCTCTTTCGAAGAGTTTTTTTTCCAACTAAGTGATTGATTCTGATATCCCTTTAATAAGGCTAATGATTTGCCACTGATTTTCCTTCGATTGAACCACCTTTACCTTTCTTGACTTGGTTCATTCAATTGAACTTGCAATTTTTGGTTTCATGGCTGTTTAATTGATTCCCTTGCCATATTTGGCACAAATCGTGTACCATTGACTGTTTCCTTAAATAACTTCTATGTATTTACCCCTTTGTGCTACTTTGAAAGGTTTTAGTAAAAACTTCTTTCCTTATCTAATTTCTACCCGTTGGAATCAGAATCCCTTAACCAAAGGGAGACTGATTTCAATGATTTCTTTACCTTTCTTACTGGTTCTCTTTGCACTATAAAAAGGGGTGCACTTCTGCACTTTAACAAGACCTAACTTTACATCTAAACCCCAATCAAATACTTCGCCTCTATACTTCAAGTTCAATACCTCTACTTCTTACTTTCAACTCACACATTTACCTTACTAATTTGAATTCAATACTCTGCATTGCTTGAGACCTTTTGGAACTGCTGTGCTTGCAACTTGGCTTTTCAAAGACTATTGTTTTCTTACTTGTTTTCCTTTGAAACTGGTATGTTTTTCATTTAATTTTCTGCCTCACCCCTATGTGTTTACTTCACAGTTTCAGCATCCTTGTTTACTTTATTGCTTATGTTTAGTGATTTGTGCTAATTATGTTCCTTCCTGGCTCTTTCTATTGTGAACCCCTACCCATATTCCCTTCTATGTGTTTGAGTTAGGGTTCTTGGACTGGCGGTATCCTAATTACTGCCTAGGCCATAACCTGATCCACAATGGATCCCAACTCTTAAGTTTGGCT
>NW_017679329.1:0-870 GCF_001879085.1 Nicotiana attenuata
GCGAGTCTTGGACCGCAGAAGCGGACTCGCTTAAACGATAGGTTGACCGCAGAAGCGGTGAAGAGGCCTGGGCGCCTGGTTCCGCAGAAGCGTTTGCGTAGCCGCAAAAGAGGAATCGCTTATGCGATGTTGTGACCGCAGAAGCGGTTTGGTTCGAGGGTGGGATTTCCGCAGAAGCGGAAGGAATAGCGTGGAAGCGGTCCCGCAGAAGCGGGATGGGGACCGCATAAGCGAAAGTGCTGGGCTGATTATTAAATATTTCCTCCGCGAGCTAGGTATTATTTTCCCCCATTTTTGAGCGAGCTTTGAGAGCTTTGAGGCGATTTTGAAGAGGGATTCAAGGAGGAATGATTAGAGGTAAGTTCCTTGGCCTAAATACTCGAGATTTTGTTAAAATTAACATGGAAATTGGTTGGAATTCATTAAAAAGGGGTAAAGCTAGGGCTTGAGTTTTTGATATTTCAAATTGGGATTTGATAGGTCATTTGAGCTCGGATTTGGGAGTTCTTGGTATGTATGGACTTGTGGCAAGACGAGGAATACGGTAATGTGAATTTTGTAATTTTTCGAGAAGTGGGTCCGGGGCTCGGGTTTTGCTAGTTTCGAGATTTTTGTAATATTTCAATTGTTTTCGATTGGGCATCGTTCCCTTGGCATATTGTGATGTACTCGCTCTGATTTTGGTTAGATTCGACGCGCGTGGAGGCCGATTCGAGGGGCAAAGGCGTCGCGGGCTAGAGATTTCGCCGGATCGAGGTGAGTAATGATTGTAAATGATATCCTGAGGGTTTGAAACCCCGGATTTGCACCCATAGTGCTATATTGAGGTGACTTGCACGCCAGATAGAGAGCGTGGGGTAGAGCACCGTT
>NW_017679329.1:5418-17319 GCF_001879085.1 Nicotiana attenuata
CCCCCAAGTTAGGCAAGATACATACCTCAAAAAAGATAAATCAATACGTTAAGAAGCCCTTCCCGTGTGAAACAACCTTCGGACGGCTCGAATCTAGATAAAATAACATATACAAATTTGCTAGCAAGCTCAAATCATCAAAATAACATCTAAAATCAAGAATCGATCATTAAAACTCAATCTTTCAACTTTTCACATAATGCGCCGAAACAGTCTCGGGTCACCCAGGACCCCAACTAAATATGTGAACAAGTCCAAATCATCATACGAACCTACCAGAATCATCAAACACGATCCGAGGTCGTTTACCAAAATGTTAATCAGACTGGTTGTAGAGATCCTAACAGTTTTAGCAAAGAATTCTGATATACATAGAGAGTTTTAACACATAAGCGGTGAGCTTCCGCACCATTGTGTTTGCGATCAGTGTATTCCATGAGAAGTGACATCGTATTCTACTCCTTTCAAGATATTTTATGTGATATAATCTTCTTAGGCACACAAGGAAGAGATAACATGACCTACATTGTGTTTATTGTGGGAATTTATTTTCAAAGGATTCAACTATTGCAGTTGAAATATGTGTAGCATATGCAAATGGTCTAAGTCTGTCAAGCAGGGGCGGATGTAGAGTTTGGCCTCCGGGTTCATCTGAACCAAGTACTTTCGAAGCGGAGCATAAATATATGTGTAAAAAGTTCATTAAAATTGCAACAACTGGTAGGTCTGAACCCATAACTTTAAAATACAATTGGTTCAATGCTAAAAATCTTACAAGTTGAACCCATAGAATCTAAATCATAGATCCGCTCTGCTGACAAGGATTTTCAACGTTTAATAATGAATCTTGGAATGTTGTCAATTCTTATATAGCTTCTTCAAATATTGTGGAGAAGATAGAAAATTATTTGGAATAATCTAGCTATCAGCTCAAGATTGTCTTCCTAGTAACCACAACCCTTCTCACTAATTTAACATTATGTACTTCAACAATTTTTAACTCAAGAACACAACTTATGCATTTCAACTAAATTAAAAGCCAAGTTTATGCCTCTAAAAACAAAAATCAATCAGCATTATCCAAGGCATCATTTTACACTAGCATCTGAATTCATTTATACAAAAAACAGTCATTCATAATGTAGCTGATTAGCTCAACCAACAGTATTCTTCTTTGTTCTTCAATTCAAATTAAAGCACCAAAAAGTGCCAAAACTCCATATCCATCCCAAAAAGATCCAAACTTAAAGCAGAAAATCCAAAATTCAAGTGCCCGAAATGCATAAAGGAGGAAAAAAAAAGGAACAAACTTTACAGCAAAGAAATGAAATTGTAGCTGAAGAATAAAAGGGAGAAGCAGTAAAAATGGTACCTTAAAAATCCAAATACTATCAATATATTCCTCCAAAACTTGAGCTCCTTGGTCCAAGATTTCATCCCTATCAAACTCCTCCTCTTCCTCATTTTCAAAATCTCCAAATTTAATAAAATTCTGGTTCTTGATAGACTCAACATTTGGGTCCCACTTGCTAGACCTGCATAGATGAAGAGGCTGCGAAAGAATATGAACAGACAGTGAATTTGCAGCAGTGAGTTGTTGGGGTTTTTGAGGGAAGAAAAGAAGGAGAGAATGGTTGTTGGGGTTTGAGAGTTGAGAGGGTAGTAGGTGAAGAAGAAGAAGACCACTACTCTTCATTGATGCTAGTCCATTCCGTTGGCTAACATTACTCACTGACATTATCCTCAAATATACAGTATAGTATTTCAAGAATAAATCTGTTTTCAGTTAGAAAAAATAACTAAAAAAAGAAAACAAGTTTTAGAATTTACGTGGAGAATAAAACTTTTTCAAAAGTTAGTTTCACTTTTCCTTTCACAATTTTTTCCTTTAAATGTGTGATGAGCTCCATTCATCATTAAATGTTACTATACACAACATTAAAATAATAATAAAGGGTGGTCGTTTAGTTGGGAAATAAGTTATCCCAAAATTAATTATTTCGGGATTAGTTATCTTAAGATTGTTATTCCACCCTTCCATAGAGTTAAAAATAACAATACAATCCCAGAACTTTTAATCACGAGATTATTTATATCGCGATTTTATTCCGACCAAACATATATGGGATAAACTCATCTCAAGTTTAATCTCGGGATCAGTTATCACCTCTCGCACTAAACAACCTAACGGAATAACTTTGTCAATGGGAATTGACCTTTTAAACACAAGAAGTCAATTTATAACAAAAACTACGCCACACAACAAGTCAATCTACCTTTAGAAAAATTCTAAGGAGTAATTAGTAGTCTCAAAAGCATGTACATGATGAAATAGAAGAATATTTTGGTTAGTTTATGAATTTCAGTAGAACACCGGAAAAAGTTTCTCTCTCTACTCTCTCTGCTCTCTCAAATGTCAAATGTCTCAACAGCAAATGCTTGATTCAATCCCTTCGAAACCCCTGATATCAAGGACAAATTATTAGCAAGTGAACATGAAACTTTTATCAGTATTAACTCCATGGCCAACCTCTGCTACCACGAAGTCTTTTTCGGGGAATGGAACATATAATACAACTCATCATGTCCAACTATCGAAGGAGGATATGCAGAGGATTTATTATCCTTGGAGATTTTTTGTAATCATTAAACTCCAAAGAAAACGTATCCTGCACCACTACTTGAAGAAGAAAATACAGGAGCTTTAAAAAATCGCAGAAAAATTTTCCTCTTATTGATTTAGGGGCAGATTATTTCATTATAAAGTTTACAAAAGAGGAAAATATGATCAACGCACTGCAAAATGATCCATGGTTCATATTTGGACATTTTCTTTCAGTTCAACGTTGGGAGCCAAACTTTGTAGCTACAGAGACGAAGCATTTATTTACAGTTGTTTGGGTTCGCCTTCCCCAATTGCCAACTGAATTCTATGATGGTATAGTCTTGCAAAAAATTGGGAATACAATTGGGAGACCGTTGAAGATTAATGGGTGTACTTCAGCAACACTAAGAGGACGGTATGCAAGATTGTGAGTGGAATTACCTCTTAATGAACCTGTTAAGTCTTTGATATTTATAGGGTCTGATAAACAAAGCATATTATATGAAGGAGATCACTTTTTATGTAAGTCCTGCAGCAGATTAGGCCACTTAGCAGGACAATGCTCTTATGTTTTAATAGCTAATCCTAAACGTGCTTCTGGCCAACTAGTAGCCATATCTAAAGATTCTAATGGGCAAGAGCAAGAATGGTGTTAGGACCGAAAATAATCAGGTTTCATCGGAAGCTAGTAAGTTGTTAGATGTCGGCTAGAGATGAAATGAAGAAGGGAATTAGGGAAATTAAATAAAGCCCTCTCGTGAGAAGCACATGCCAGAGTGGACGGCTGAGATACTTCAATAAAATACAGGGCCTAGATTTGTTATTAGCTCTCTAATGGACTTAGGCCAGCTGAAGGAGTTTATAACCGAAACTAGGCCTAAAGAATGGGGCAGTTATGATCTGGTAAATTCTGTTATTTCTCCCTTCATTTCTCTCTCTCTCTCTCTAACCTTCTCATTCTCTTCTCCTNGTTCACTTGTAATATTTGACAATTCATAAAAATCACCATTTAGTCCCAAATTTGATTTCAATTCATTAGTATATTACAATTGGTATCAGAGCTCTTTCCTGGCCAGTACAACATGACAGGAGCAGAAACAAGATCTAAAGCTACAGACGAGTCTCTACAGAAATTAGAGACGCAATTCCAACAGTATATGACTACAAATGATGAAAAATTAGAAAATTTGGGGGAAAAATTAGAACTGTTAGTGGAAAAGCTGCTTCCTCCACAGGATGGCCTTCTTGGCAGTGCGCCGATGGAGAACCTCTCAAATGTCGGGCCAATCTCCAAGCCATGGGTGGGAGAGAACAAAGATATCTCAGGAGGAAGGAACAATGTCCATTCATCTCAATCGCGAGTAGAAATGCCCTACTTTGATGGAGTTGACCCTTGACAGCGCGTCCCTATTTCAACGCCATGCCAGAGCTCCTATCGCCCACCAGCTATTAAGGGTTCCTCCGGTGGGTATTCAGGTCCGCAGGGTTCTTCTGATCCATACTTCAGTGCCATGCCGGAGGGTTCACACCGCCCACCGGCCATCCAGGCTTCTTCCAGTGGGTCTGCAGGCCATCAAGTCAGCAGGTCGCCGCACCGCGAGGTTGTTTCGAGTGCGGGGACCTTGGTCATATGAGGAGATACTGCCCCAGGCTCCGGGGCAAGGCAGTGCAGCAGGGCCAGCAACGTACGATTTCAGCGCCAGTTGTCCCGCCACCTAGAGGTAGAGGGCAGGCTGGCAGGGGCCGTCCTAGAGGTGGAGGTCAGGCAGGGAGAGGTCAGCCAGCTATTGCTCAGTCAGGCGGAGGCCAACTAGCCGGCGCTCCAGCCAGATTCTACGCTCTTCCACCCAGGCCAGATGCATTGGCCTCAGATGCCGTCATCACAGGTATTATTTCCGTTTGTGGCAGAGATGCTTCGGTCTTATTTGATCTAGGGTCCACCTATTCGTATGTATCATCACTGTTTGCTCGATTCCTGGTTATTCCTCCTGCACCTTTGGGTACTCCTGTTCATGTGTCCACTCTTGTGGGCGATTCCGTGGTTGTAGACCGGGTCTACCGGTCCTGTGTGGTTACATTCTGTGGTTTAGAGACTAGAGCAGATCTCCTGTTGCTAGATATGATCGATTTTGAGGTCATTCTGGGCATGGATTGGTTGTCTCCATATCACGCCGTCCTAGATTGCCATGCCAAGACTGTTTCACTAGTGATGCCAGGGTTGCCGAGGTTGGAGTGGAAGGGTTCCACAGTTGATACCCCTAGTATGGTATTTCTTTCTTGAAGGCTCGGCGTATGGTCGAGAAGGGGTGTTTGGCCTATCTAGCTTATGTTCGAGACGCAACCGCAGAGTCTCCGGCGATTGATTCAGTTCCCGTAGTCCGAGAGTTCGCCGATGTGTTTCCTTCTGATCTTCCTGGCATGCCACCGGATCGTGATATTGATTTCTGTATCGATTTGGTTCCAGGCACCCAGCCTATATCTATTCCACAGTACCGCATGGCTCCTAAGGAGCTGAAGGAGCAGCTTGAGGAGTTGTTAGCAAAGGGGTTTATTAGACCCATTCTATCGCCTTGGGGTGCACCGGTGCTATTTGTGAAGAAGAAGGATAGGACTATGCGGATGTGCATTGACTACCGCCAGTTGAACAAAGTCACCATCAAGAACAAGTATCCGCTGCCTCGTATCAATGATTAGTTCGACCAGTTGCAGGGGCGAGGGTGTTCTCTAAGATAGACTTGAGGTCAAGGTACCATCAGCTGAGGATTCGGGACTCAGATGTTCCAAAGACTGCATTCAGGACTAGATATGGCCATTATGAGTTTCTGGTGATATCCTTTGGCTTGACTAATGCCCCAGCAGCATTTATGGATTTGATGAACAGGGTGTTCAGGCCTTATATTGATTCCTTCGTCATCGTCTTCATTGATGACATCTTGATATACTCACGTAGCCTGGGAGAGCACGAGCAGCATCTGAGAGTAGTGCTTCAAACCTTGCGAGAGCAGAAGCTATATGCTAAGTTCTCCAAGTGTGAGTTTTGTCTAGAGTTTGTGGCATTCTTGGGACATATTGTGTCAGGATAGGGTATTAAGGTAGACCCCAAGAAGATTGAGGCAGTTCAGAGTTGGCCACGCCCCACCTCAGTGACCGAGATCAGGAGTTTCCTGGGGTTAGTAGGTTATTACAGGCGGTTCGTGCAGGGCTTTTCATCTATTGCATCGCCTCTGACTAGATTGACCCAGAAGGTTGCTCCTTTCCATTGGACCGATGATTGCGAGGCGAGCTTCCAGAAGCTCAAGACAGCCTTGACTAATACACCAGTTCTTGTGTTGCCTTCCGGTTCAGGGATGTATACAGTGTGTTGTGACGCTTCGCGCGTTGGCTTGGGTTGTGTATTGATGCAGGAGGGGCGAGTTATTGCATATGCCTCCTATCAGCTGAAGATTCATGAGAAAAATTATCCTGTTCACGATCTGGAGTTGGCGTCGATTGTTCATGCTCTTAACATATGGAGGCACTACCTGTATGGGGCTTCATGTGAGGTTTATACCGATCATCGCAGCTTGCAGCATTTGTTCAAGCAGAGGGAACTTAATTTGAGGCAGCGCAGGTGGCTTGAGTTACTGAAGGATTATGACATCACCATTCTTTATCATCCGGGCAAGGCAAATGTGGTCGCGGATGCCTTAAGCAGAAAGGCTGAGAGTATGGGTAGTTTGGCATTCATTCCAGCAGGGGAGAGGCCACTAGCTTTGGACATTCAGTCCTTGGCTAACAGGCTAGTGAGGCTGGACATTTCGGAGCCCAGCCGGGTTCTTGCGTGTATGGTTGCTCAGTCTTTATTATTGGGGGAGATAAAGGCCCGACAGTTCGATGATCCACATTTGGCAGTTCTCAGAGAGATGGTGCTTCAGGGAGGTGCCAAGGAAGTTTCTATTGGCGAGGATGGTGTTTTGGGGCTCCAGGGTCGTCTATGTGTTCCTAATGTTGATGGTCTGAGGGAGAAGATACTATAGGAGGCACACAGTTCGCGGTATTCCATCCACCGGGGGCTACGAAGATGATCGCAACTTGAGGCAGCATTACCGGTGGCGGAGGATGAAGAAAGACATAGTGGAGTATGTAGCTAGGTGTTTGAATTGCCAGCGGGTCAAGTATGAACATCAGAGACCGGGTGGCCTACTTCAGCAGATGCCTATACCAGAGTGGAAGTGGGAGCGCATTACCATGGATTTCGTAGTTGGGCTGCCACGGACCTTGCGGAAGTTTGATTTAGTATGGGTCATCGTTGATAGGTTGACCAAGTCGGCCCACTTCATTGCAGTGGCTACTACTTATACAACAGAGAGGTATGCTCAGATTTACATTCGGGAGATAGTCCGGTTGCACGGTGTGCCTGTTTCCATCATATCCGACAGAGGCCCTCAGTTCACTTCTCATTTTTGGAGAGCCGTTCAGAGTGAGTTGGGGACCCGGGTAGAGCTTAGCACAACATTCCGCCCTCAGACCGACGGGCAGTCGGAGCGGACAGTACAGATTTTAGAGGATATGCTTAGAGCATGCGTGATTGGCTTTGGAGGGCAGTGGGACCAGTTCTTGCCCCTGGCGGTGTTTGCATATAACAACAGCTATCAGTCCAGCATTGAGATGGCTCCATACGAGGCTCTATATGGTCGCCGTTGTCGTTCTCCTATCGGATGGTTCGAGCCCGGTGAGGCCAAGTTGTATGGTACAGACTTGGTACAGGATGCCTTGGATAAGGTGGAGAGGCTTCGCACAGCTCAGTCCAGACATAAGAGTTACGCGGATCAGAAGGCGCGTGATGTATCATTTATGGTTGGCGAGAAGGTTCTCTTGAAAGTCTCGCCCATGAAGGGCATTATGAGGTTCGGGAAGAAGGGCAAGTTGAGTCCAAGGTTTATTGGCCTCTTTGTGGGGAGGTTGCCTATGAGCTTACGTTACCCCCCAGCTTGTCGGGAGTTCATCCGGTTTTTCATGTGTCGATGCTTCGGAAGTATCATGCCGACTATTCCCATGTGTTAGACTTCAGTACTATTCAGCTGGATGAGAGCTTGGGTTATGAGGAGCAGCCAGTTGCCATTATTGATAGGCAGGATCGCCAGTTGAGATCCAAGAGGATTTCTGCAGTAAAGGTCCAGTTGAGGGGCCAACCAGTCGAGGAGGCGGCCTGGGAGTCCGAGGAGGACATGTGGAGCAGATATCCCCACTTATTCAGCTGCCCAGGTACTTTTCCATGTCCGTTCGAGGACGAACGTTTGTTTAAGAGGTGGAGAATGTAACGACCCGCCTGGTCGTTTTGCCTTTTTGAACCCTGTTCCCTTAAATAAAACTTCCTGTGCTTGCTTTAGCTAATTTACGACTTGCGGGGACGGTTGGTTCGGGATTTGGAAGAATTTTGGGTGAAATATGCTCATTTGATTCCTTAAGATTTCTTAAAAAGGCTAAGTTTGACATTGGTCAACATTTTGAGCAAACGGACCCAGATTCGTGATTTGACGGTCCCAGAGGGTCCGTAGGAAAATATGGGATCTAGGCGTATGTCCGGAATCGAATTCCGAGATCCTTAGCCCGAGTAATGAATTTTTATCATAAATTGTTAATCTAAAGTTTTAAGGATTTAAAGAAACTAATTAATGATTGATTTCCTAGGTATCGGGCTCGTATTTTGGTTCCGAGGCCCGGTACAGGTCCGAAATATCATTTAAAACTTGCCTGTAAAATTTGGTGTCAATCTGAGTAGTTTTAGGGCGTTTTGGCGCGTTGGAAGAAAATAAAGAACTTGAAGTTCATAAGTTTGATTCATTGGTTTAAGGGGGTGAATTCTATATTTAGCGTTGTTTCGGGTTTTTCGAAGGTTCGAGTAGGTCCGCCTCGTAATTTCAGACTTGTCGGTATGTTCGGGCAGGGCCCGGGAGCACCGAGCGTCAATCGGACGAGGCTTGAGTGAAGTGGAAATTTTGAGAGAGGGCTGAAGAACTTTTGCATCTGTCATAACCGCATCTGCGATTCATGGACCGCAGATGTGGCCCTACCATCGCAGAAGCGGCCCAGGGCGACCAGGCCATTTTCGCAGATGCGGCTCCCAAGCCGCAGAAGCGGCGCCGCAGATGCGGTCCCAGCCTTGCCTCCCCTTTTCTCAGATGCGGTCGCATTCTCGCAGATCCGGGACCACAGATGCGGTCCCCTGATCGTAGATGCGGAAATCACTGAACTAGTGAGGTTCATTAAAGACGGGCTCTAAGTCATTTTTATGACATTTTCACTCTTCCTTTGGGCGATTTGGGAGCTTTGAGAGAAGGACTTCACTTAGCATCATGAGGTAAGTTTATTCCACTCATCCTTAGCTTAATACTTATATTTTAGGTAGATTAAACACTAGAACTTAGGAAAAAATCAAAGGGTTAGAGCTAAACCTAGGGTTTTAATAAAACTTAGATTAAACCACGAAATGGAATTGATTAGAAATCATATATTAGTGATCCTTAGGTTGTAGAGAACAACTTCCTTCGAAAAATTTCGGAATCCGGGCACGTGGGCCCGGGGTCGGATTTTAGGAAACTTGTGTTAATGGTTGGGAAATTGCTTAAATAGCTAGAATTCGATCTTATGAGTCTATATTAACTAGTTCCTACTTCGTTTAACTAGATTGGGATCGTTCGGATCTGAATTGAGGGCTTGGACTTGCTCTTGGCATTGAAGGTGCACTTTGGAGCGAGGTGAGTCTCCTTTCTAACGTTGTAAGAGGGAATTGTCCCCATAGGTATAATAAATTGAGTAGTTTGTTGTTAAATGTGGGGGCTACGTATGCACTAGGTGACTAGAGTCCGTGCGTACCTACTATTATGTTGATTTTCCGGGTAGTTTAGGGCCCGTATCATACTATATTGTAATCGTTTCCATATTTTATTGCTAATGTGATCACTTAGGATATGCTAGAGACTTGGAAAAGAGGTAAGCGATGGTACACCTTTATTGGACACTTGTATGAATTACTTTGGAAATAAATGTGCATTCATATGCTTCCTTGAATTAAATTGATATTTGTGGATCGGACCGATCGCCTCAGTAGAAATAGATGCATCTATGGTTCGCGCCATTCGACCCTCTGGTAGTGCACAGTTATTTTCTGTTGGATCGGGCCGTCGACCTCGGCATAACGTGCGCATGACATATATATGTGTGAAATCTTAACCATGGCTCATTTTGTTAAATATTGAAATGTGTAGAGTTAACTGCCAAATTGCTAGTGACATGACTTATTATCTCTTGTTGCATATTGTTGATTAAATTGTGGTTATCATGCCTAGCAGAACATCTTTTTATATTATTTGATCCTAGTAAGTGTCAAGTCGATCTTTCGTCTCTACTTTGTCGAGATTAGACGGGATACTTACTGGGTATCTGACTATCAGTTCGGTGCGCGCCCCTGAACTTCCACGATGAGCTGCTCCTTTTCTGTGGCGTTCGGCAGCTTGATGGAGTCTTTTTCCTACTTTTGCTGTCTATTCTATTCCGGACAGTAGGATAGTTATTTATTTTGTACATTCTACTAGTTGTCCATTTCCTGTGACACCGGGTCTTGGCACACACGTTAGTAGACGGTATCATTTTTTTGTGGGGTTGTATAATTTTATGACTTTGATAACCATTTTGATACATTATTTATCGCTTCTGATCTTCACTTTAATTCGAGAATCTGTTATATTTATTTGAGTAAAAGTAAAATCAGAACTTAATTGTATTTTCCGCGTTGGCTGGCCTGACAATGGTGTCAGGCGCCATCATGACCTATTGTAGAAAAATGGGTCGTGACACCAGTAAGAAAATTTGCGGGATTCCACGGAAAGTATATCGCTATAAACACGCCTAACTAATATGGAAAAAAAGAAGCTAAAATAAGACGAACACCGTTTATAACATAAAAATTGTGTCAACAAGCACATGCAACGAAACTAAAGTAAGGGATCAAATGTATGCCACCAACATTCCAACGGTATAAAAAAACAAAATGTTTTTCATTAATTTGAACTTCATTCCCTTGAGCTTTAAATATGATCATTCCTTAAATGTGGTAGAGGAAATAATAGGGTTAGGGACTTAGGGTAAAGGAAAGGGTATTATAAAATAAGGGTAAAAAAAAATATCTTCTTAGTATATCTTATCGATTTATCGATAAACCTAAGAGGACAAAATCGAAATCGATAACTCGATAAGGAAAATTTCGAAATCGAAATCGATAAACCGATAACAAATAATCGATTCGATTTATCGATAAACCGATTCGAATGCACACTATACTCCTATTAATAGGATTACCCCCAAACTTTTCTTCTACTGTCATGCATCATTAAAATCTCCTCCAAGTAACCAAAGACCCTTATAACTATCATATATGCTATTAATATTATCCCA
Source organism: Nicotiana attenuata (assembly GCF_001879085.1). NCBI lineage: Eukaryota > Viridiplantae > Streptophyta > Magnoliopsida > Solanales > Solanaceae > Nicotiana > Nicotiana attenuata. The sequence goes on from NW_017679329.1 coordinate 16,457, forward strand.
AAGGATATTTCTCTTATTTCTAGTAGTACTAGCATAAATAAAGGAAAATAGCCATGTTTTTCATAAGGGGAGTACCTCCACAATAGCATGGATTTGTTGTTCCCTTCTTATAAAGTTGTGGACTATCACTATATGGTCCCAGAGAATAACCATCCTACCAGCTTGACCAACTGCAGTGACCTCAGTCAGTCCATTGAACTCAAAGTCATCGAAAACTCAAAGTCATCGAGTAGAGGGAGATGATTTTTCATCTTTGTCTCAAGTAAAGTGACCATGCAGGGTTTATGTGTATGAAGCATCTCCTTAAAATTCCTACGGAACTCGTCACTGTTACCACCCCTAATATTCTAAATAATGATATTAGTGGCTCGAGATCATGTTGACCTTGGGTTCTGATAAGTTCACTTCTTCATTGCCCTCGTGGGAAAGGATGGATTTCTCCTGAGAGAAAAAGCTTTCAAGCTTCCTAGCCTCGGTTTGTGTGAAGCATGAGCACATGAGCAAGGTCAGTCTTTTGCTACTCGTGTGACCCACGTCCACCAAGCAGGACAGAGTGCGACAAAAGGGTACTAGAATCGTTGCACTTCTTCCTACTTTTGAATCCAAAAGGGGTGTGCACATGTGTAATGCAATCAGACATTTGAGAATATGCCTCTTCTCTCGCTTCTCCATGAAGAGAAAGGCCTTTACTTCGTTTAGGTTTGAGAATTCGACCACCTGCTCCATAGCTAAGTTGAGCAGCTTCTCTAATTCTCCTTTCACATGTTCTTCTGGCTCGAGGGCCGTAGGAGGAGGTACTTGATTTTTGTTCATCAGAGCAATATTGTGAGGACCATGTGCATGTACCTGAGCACGATTATTTT
>NW_017679330.1:0-2833 GCF_001879085.1 Nicotiana attenuata
CTTTATCATTCATTAGAGATCAGATGGCGGTATTGCACCCAGATATTATCCGCGAGACAGAGCATCTTTGGATTCAGCGGTACACTCGGTTGGCATTGCTCCTACTTTTCGGGTGTGTCTGTTTCCGGACACCTCGGGGAACAAAGTGAGTATGCGCTTTCTTCATTGTCTTGAGCAGCTGGATGAGCAACCCCAGTACAGCTGGGGTGCTACTGTTCTGGCGTATCTCTATAGGAGCATGTGCCGCGCGAGCGTAGGTCCAGCGGTTGATATATGTGGTTTTCTGCCCCTCCTTCAGGTGCAAAAAATTTCCGAATACATTGTTTGTTACCCCAAATTCTATATCGTGAAATGACTCATAAATTTACATCAACATTTTATCTTAGGTTTGGGCCTGGCAGCGGATCATGCCGTTGCAGCCACCTCTACCAGTACATCCGCCCGGTCAGGATTATCCGTTTCTCCCTCTAGCTATCAGGTGGATTCTCCGGCGTAGGAACTACCGAGGGATGGATGCTCACCATAATCTCCCCCTTCTTAGGGATGTGTTAGATATGTTGGTGGACGGACAGGTAAATATGTACCTGTACTTGGTTGTTTGAAATTGAGTTGTGTTTTGCGTACTCATTTTTATGTTACTATTGGTAGTTCATCTGGACGCCATACAGCATCGAGTTGCTTGGTCACCTACCCGCTTGTTGCTCAGTCGACCGGTTGATTTGGAGCACCTCCGTCCCGTTGATCTTCTGGAATTTTGTTGAGTATCATGCCACGGAGCGTGTGCTTCGACAGTTTGGCCGTCCTCAGGCTATACCGAGGGAGCCTGGATGGGAGCCTACTCACTATCAGCGGGATGACCGTTCGAACATGGACCGACAGTATGTTGGGTGGCTACAGCAGCAGATAGCTTATTGGGAGGACCGAGCTGAGCGCATCCCGCTACCACCTACAGTTTTCCAGGAGGCCTCTATTCAGCTGTAAAATGGGTGGTACCGCCGCCATACCCGATTGATGATCGCAGCTGTTTGAAAAAGACTTATCCCAGTCGCCATAAATAAGTTCAAAGGCACGTTTGCGACCGAGATATGCCTTTCTTTTGGTTATAGTACAACCATACTCCTGGTGGACGGCTGTAATACACTCTTTAATCTTGAACCTAATGGACACTTCCAAAAATGGAATCAAGACAAGGGAAATCAAGTCCACATTCAAGTTGAAGTGATTCTCATTGAATGTGTCCATTTCACATCTGTGCTCGCTAATAAATTTACCCGCTTTCCACAAACCTGATTTCTTCTTTGTGGCACGCAGTATCCAGTGACAACCCATAAACCACCTACGGCATACAGCCTTGTATTTCTCCGTAGTTGACTCACTTACCGTCATCTCACGACACTCCCTTATACTGTAGATTTTTACAGCCCTAACTAGGCGAGCTTTATCGGGGAAATACATGCCCTTTGTAAGAACAGCTGGTCTAGATTCATCCCACATCACTGACCGTAATTCATCATCATCCCTTGTTAGGGCATCAACGTTAGGCATACTTGGCAAATTATCAAGGTAGGGAATATTTCGCTCATGAAATGGCACGTGGGACTCATACACTCTTGGTATAGCGGGAGGTGGAGGAACATGCTCCCTAGTCAGCTCAGGTTCAACATTCACTTCCTCCTCCTCATCATCACCCTCATCATGGAAGGGTGTCTCATCCCCAGACTCATCCGCATTGTTGTCATAATCACTATCATCCTCCTGACTCTGTGCATCTGCCAAATCACGAGTAAAAACGTCGTCTATGGGCAACTGTGTGAGGCCAGGAGCTTCAAGAAGCTCGTTTTCACTGCAAAAAACGAACAAAAACCTAAGTTACCCAACACTCAGGAAAAATACTTTAGATATCGCTATATCACTTTACTTACAAATCGTATTGTCTTGACGTTTCATGATGGATATTTTCAGGTTGGTGATAACTCCCAGATGGACCACCGTGGTCCAATACTCCAGACCTACGCAAATTCCAACTAGGGGCGAGGTCATAACTTGTAAAATTCAAATCCGGACGGTACCCCCTATAAAAAATATGAGTGTTAATACAAATCCAATTAAAACATGAAAAAAAAATCGCTAAAACGTAGTAAAATTGAAGTTTACCAGTCGTCTTGTTGATTATATAAAATGGAAACATTATTTTCTGGCTGCTCATTCGCCTGTGGTGACAAGTTTAAATCAAGGCAAGCTCTTTCATCTCCAATGTGTCCGGCAAACGCTGCTCCAGAATAACCACCCGATGACTGGGGGTTATCCCTGCTATGCACGCCCTCATTACTAGGAACGTCTTCCACCTTGACGTACATTTCCAATAATTTTATTACAACAAATTCCCTATATTCATCCAAAATCCGCAAAAAATCTCTAAGAGTTTCATCATCCTCGATGTTAAACTCAGAATAATAAGCAAACCCCTGCGGAGTCACTGAATAAGGAAATCTACCGGTTACTTTAAGGCTAACCGAACGCCTCCGCTCACTCATTTTTTTACGTAACAACGATACCAATGTATCGTACTCCATATTAAGCGGCAATTTAAGATGACATTGTGGAGGTGAGCTATACCTTACAGAGTTATTCTCCACCACAATCTCACCCCCCCCCCCCAATACAGTGAAACCCTTATTTTTGGCACTTCAGACATTGTAAAAAATTGATTGATGAGGAGAAGAGAGAATAAACGTATGTTTGAAGTTTAAGTGTTGAATGAATTTTTATAAAATTGAAGCGCCTATAAATAAGGCAAGTCCGACCTTGGGGTGTACAATTTTTCAAAGTAATT
>NW_017679330.1:3304-11871 GCF_001879085.1 Nicotiana attenuata
ATCCAGATAGGCGAAATGCAGCAAAATCAACTCCATTGGACTCAACAATGCCCATGTTCCGAGAACCTCGTGGCAGCTATATAAGAAATCCTGGGGGTCCTCAGAAGAAGCACCGCTGAATGTAGTTGTGAAGAGCTTGGTGAACCTATCCAGCCTCCACAAAGCATCTGCGGACATAGCCGCTCCATCGCCGGTCTGAGCAACTACCCCCGGCTGAACTGCCATAGCTGGCTGAACCACTGGAATCTGACTCTGGGGAGCTACCTGCTCCGGAGTACGTGTAGCAGGAGTCTGGGCTCCTCCTCCAGCCTGAGAAGTGGCTGGTGCTACAGGAAGCAATCCTGCTCGGGTGACACTCTCCATGAGGCCCACCAACCGGACCAAAGCGTCCTGAAGAACTGGGGTAGCAATAAACCCCTCTGGGACCTGAGCTGGGCCCACCAGAACTGCTGCGGCTGGGGCCGGAACCTCCTCCTCAAAGTCAATCTGAGGCTCCGCCGCTGGTGCTGCTGCTTGGGGCTGAGCTCTGCCCCTACCTCGGCTTCTAGCACGGCCTCGTCCTCGCCCTCTGCCCCCTAGCGGGAGTTGCCTGGGGCTCGGACTGCTGATCGGTAGATGAACAAGCACGTGTTCTCGCCATCTGCGAAAGGACAGAGTAGAAATCCAATTAGCATTGAGAAACAGAACCGCACGACTAGAAAGAACAAATGTGAAACTTTTCCTAACTCTGTAGCCTCTGGGGATAAATACAGACGTCTCTGTACCGATCCCTCAGACTCTACCAAGTTTGTCCGTGAGTTGTGAGACCTATGTAACCTAGAGCTCTGATACCAACTTGTCACAACCCGGATTTCCCACCCTCGGGAATCGTGATGGCGCCTACTCGTAGAAGCTAGGCAAGCCAAATTTTAATTACTTTCCGTTTACAACACAATCCCCTTTAACAATTCATGTCAACAATATAAAAACAATGAAATTAAATAGTAGCGGAAGTCTTAATTATAGAAACCGAATCAACATGCAGAATAGTAAATATAATCCTCTACCCAAGACTGGTGTCACAACACTCACGAACTGCTAAGAAATACTAAACACAAACGTTTGAAAGAAAACATAAGCTGTTTGTCTCGAATACAATGAGGCAACAGACTAAAAAGAGAGAATAAGGGAGACGCCGGGCTTGCGGACGCCTGCAAGGCTACCTCGGGTCTCACCGGACTGAAGGCCTGCTCCTGTACTAATGCTGTTGCTGCTGCTCGAAACCTGGACCTGTACAAATAGCACAGAGTGTAGCATCAGCACAACCGACCCCATGTGCTGGTAAGTGACTAGCCTAACCCCGGCGAAGTAGTGACGAGGCTAGACTGGACTACCACATAAACCTGTACAATTATATATATACAGCGGAATCGAAAATACAAGACAAGGAAACAATATGGGGGGAGGAGGGGAAGCATGCTGTGGGGAGATAACAGTATTAATAGTAAATCCAGGATAACAATCTAAGGGCAGCTTGGAATTAACAGCGGATAAGAAACCAATACCCAAAATATACACACTAGTATCAATGATTGTTGCGGCGCGCAACCCGATCCCAATGTTTAACAACACTGTTGCGGCGTGCAACCCGATCCATAAATATCATTGTTGCAGCGTGCAACCCGATCCCAATATTTAACAACACTGTTGCGGCGTGCAACCCGATCCATAAATATCATTGTTGCGGCGTGCAACCCGACACCAATATCTAACAACATTGTTGCGGCGTGCAACCCGATCCATATCATTTAACATTGTTGCGGCGCGCAACCCGATCCATATATATCATGCAATGCACGGCATCACCCTTCGTGCTTTAACACTCTTCCTCATCCAATCAACAATAAAAAACAAGGGCAAGGGAAAATAATACAACAAGAATAGAAGTCCCGGCAAGGGCACACAACAACAATTTAAAGACCCGGCAAGGGTACAACATCAATAACCAACAACATCCCGGCAAGGGAATAAATCATTAACTCTTTTCTTTCTTTCACTTTCATCTCATAGTTCACATTATCACTTGAGCCAATGCTCCAAAGAGTTACTTATCTCATAAACCTTCACAATTTGTATTTCAACCCAAGCCAATGCTCCACGAAGTTTCAAGATCACAATTTCTTTCACAAGGTCGTTACAACATATAGAAGTCATCAATTAAGCATGGAAGGCATATCAACAACCAAACTATTCGCAAAGTAAGGACTCATGGTCATGCTAGACACCAATGTATAGATACTCGTCACCATGCCTATACATCGTACTCGACAATTAGCAAGCATCAAATAAGACTCAACTCCTATTCCTCAAGCTAGGGTTAAACCAAACACTTACCTCGATGCCTTGAATTCCACTCAAACCTCAACTATCGCTTTACCCCGTGATTCCACCTCCAATCCGCTCGAATCTAGTCATAAATTACTCAATTACTTTAATAAATGCTAAATGAATCAATTTGAATGCAAAAAAAATGATTTTCCCAAGTTATTTCAAAAATTCCAAAATCGCCCCCGGACCCACGTGGTCAAAACCCGAGGTTCGAACCAAAACCCGGTTACCCATTCCCCCACGAACTCAAATACGCAATTTGTTTTAAAATCGAACCTCAAATTGAGGTCCAAATCTCCAATTTATAGAAAACCTAGGTTCTACCCAAAACCCCCAATTTTACCCATGAAATCCATTGACTTTAAGATGAAAACATGTTAAATGATGTTAAAGATTGAAATAAATGAGTAAAAACCAACTTACAAATGATTTGGAAGAAGTCTTGTTCTTGGAAAATCGCCCAAAGAGTTGTATTTTGAAAGTGGGGTGAAAAATGACTTAAAATTCGACTAAGTATGAAATATGCTGGGCTGCAGTTATTGCAATTGCGAACCCCGGCCAAATTATGGAAATTGCGAACTCTTGTTCGCATTTGCGAACTCAGGCCTATTAGGGGACCTTCGTATTTGCGAAAAAGGTCTCGCATTTGCGAACCCTGGACCTTCGCATTTGCGGAGAATGATTTCGCATTTGCGATCACTGTCAGGCCTGGGCTGGTTTCGAATTTGAGAACCAGCCTTCGCATTTGTGTGAGCTGGACCTTCGCATTTGCGAATACTGGCTTCGCAAATGCGAAACCTGCAGATCAGAGATACCAGATTTTTAAAGAACGCACAAATGCAATCCGACACCTATCCAAAACTCACCCGAGCCCTCGGGGCTCCAAACCAAATATGCACACCACCTCAATAACATCCTAAGGACTTACTCGTGCGATCAAATCGCCAAAATAACATCAAAAACAACGAATCAACCTCAAAATCACAAATTTTTCCTCAAACCTCATAAACTTTCAAATTTAGAGTTTTAAGTCCGAAACACGTCAAACGACGTCTGATTTCAACCAAACTTTACAGAAAGCGCTTAAACCATATATAAGACTTGTACCGGGCGCCGGAACCAAAATACGGGCCCGATACCACAGTCTTTAATCAAATTCATTTCATTTCCTTAATCATTTCAAGTAANTACCACAGTCTTTTAATCAAATTTCATTTTCATTTTCCTTAATCATTTCAAGAAAACAATTTCACACAAAAATTCATTTCTCGGGCTTGGGACCTCGAAATTCGATTCCGGGCATACGCCCAAGTCCCATATTTTCCTACGGACCCTCCGGGACCGTCAAATCACGAGTCCGGGTCCGTTTACCCAAAATGTTGACCGAAGTCAAATTTATTCAAATTAATATCAAAATTTAGCATTTTTCTCACAGAATTCATATTTAAGCTTTCCGGCTATGCGTCCGGACTGCGCATGCAAATCGAGGCAACCCTAAATGAGGTTTTCAAGGCCTCGGAAGCACGGAATGAGTAAGAAAACAGGTGATGACCCCTTTGGGTCGTCACATTCTCCACCTCTAAAACAACCGTTCGTCCTCGAACGGACAAAAGAAAGAAGTACCTGAGTCGGGGAAAAGATGAGGATAACGACTCCGCATGTCAGACTCAGACTCCCAGGTCGATGCTTCAGGGGGCTGACCTCTCCACTGAACACGAACAGAGGGAAAACTCTTGGATCTCAACTGATGAATCTGCCGGTCTAGAATAGCTACCGGCTCCTCCTCATAAGACAAGTCCTGGTCCAACTGGACAGTGCTGAAGTCTAACACGTGAGCTGGATCGCCGTGATACCTCCAAAGCATGGATACATGAAAAATTGGATGCACGGCTGATAAGCTAGGCGGCAATGCGAGTCTGTAAGCCACCTCTCCCACTCGATCAAGAATCTCAAACGAACCAATGAACCTAGGGCTAAGCTTGCCCTTCTTCCCGAATCTCATCACGCCCTTCATAGGCGACACTCGGAGCAATACCCATTCACCAACCACGAAAGCTACATCTCGAACCTTACGATCTGCATAGCTCTTTTGCCTAGACTGAGCTGAACGAAGCCTATCCTGAATGATCTTGACCTTGTCCAAGGCCTCCTGAACCAATCTGTACCCAACAACCGAGCCTCTCCCAGCTCAAACCATCCAACCGGAGACCGACACCGCCTACCATATAAAGCCTCACAAGGAGCCATCTGGATGCTCGACTGGTAGCTGTTGTTGTAGGCAAACTCCGCTAAAGGTAAGAACTGATCCCACGAACCTCCAAAGTCAATAACATAAGCTCGGAGCATATCCTCCAAAATCTGAATAGTCCACTCGGACTGGCCGTCCGTCTGGGGATGAAATACGGTGCTCAACTCAACCCGTGTGCCCAACTCTCGCTGGACTGCTCCCCAGAAGCGCGAGGTGAACTGCGTACCCCGGTTCGAAATGATAGATACCGGCACACCATGAAGGCGAATAATCTTCCGGATATAGATCTCAGCTAACCTCTCGGATGAATAGGAGACTGCCACAGGAATGAAATGCGCTGACTTGGTCAGCCTATCAACAATGACCCAAACTGTATCGAACTTCTTCCGGGTCAACGGAAGTCCAGTAACGAAATCCATAGTGATCCTCTCCCACTTCCACTCGGGAAGCTCAATCCTCTAAAGTAAGCCACCAGGCCTCTGATGTTCATACTTAACTTGCTGACAATTCAAACACCGCGCCACATATGCCACAATATCCTTCTTCATTCTACGTCACCAATAATGCTGCCGCAAATCCTGATACATCTTCGCGGCGCCTGGATGAATAGAGTACCTGGAGCTATGGGCCTCCTGTAAAATCAACTCTTGAAGCCCATCCACATTAGGCACACAATCTCGCCCCTGCAATCTCAAAACTCCATCCGCATCTAAGGTAACCTGCCTGGCACCTCCTGCTGCACTGTGTCTCTAAGGATACACAAATGGGGATCATCAAACTGCCGATCACGAATACGCTCCAATAATGATGAACAAGCGACCGTGCAAGCTAATACTCGGCTAGGCTCAGAAATATCCAGCCTCACAAATCGATTGGCCAAAGCCTGAACATCCAAAGCAAGCGGCCTCTGACTGACCGCAATATAAGCAAGACTGCCCATACTGGCTGACTTCCTACTCAAAGCATCGGCCACCACATTGGCCTTCCCCGGATGATATAAAATGGTGACATCATAATCCTTCAACAATTCCAACCATCTCCTCTGCCTCAAATTCAACTCCTTTTGCTTGAACAAGTACTGAAGACTCTTGTGATCAGTGAACACCTCACACGCATGCCATACAAATAATGCCTCCAAATCTTTAATGCGTGAACTATGGCTGCCAACTCTAAATCATGCACTGGATAGTTCTTCTCATGAATCTTCAACTGCCTCGAAGCATAGGCAATGACCTTGCCATCCTACATCAACACCGCACCAAGCCCAATACGGGAAGCATCACAATAAACTGTATAAGGCCCTGATCCTGTGGGCAAAACCAACACCAGTACCGTAGTCAGAGCTATCTTGAGCTTCTGAAAGCTCGCCTCGCGCTCATCCGACCATCTGAACTGGGCACCCTTCTAGGTCAATCTGGTCATCGGGGGTGCAATTGATGAAAATCCCTCCACGAACCGTCTGTAGTAGGCTGCAAACCCTAAGAAACTCCGAATCTCTGTAGCTGATGTTGGTCTAGGCCAGTTCTTGACTGCCTCTATCTTCTTTGGGTCCACCTGAATACCCTCCGCTGATACAACATGACCCAGAAATGCAACTGAACCCAACCACAATTCACACTTCGAGAACTTAGCATATAACTGACTATCCCTCAGAGTCTGAAGAACCACTCTAAGGTGCTGCTCGTGCTCCTCCTGTCTGCGGGAGTATATCAATATATCATCAATGAACAATATCACGAATGAATCCAAATAAGGCCTAAACACTCGGTTCATCAAGTCCATGAAAGTTGCTGGGGCATTTGTCAACCCAAATGACATAACCAAGAACTCATAATGCCCATACCGAGTGCGGAAAGCTGTCTTAGGGACATCGGATGCCCTAATCCTCAACTGATGGTAGCTAGATCGCAAGTCAATCTTGGAAAATACCCTGGCACCCTGAAGTTGGTCGAACAAATCATCAATCCTCGGTAGTGGATACTTATTCTTGACCGTTACTTTGTTCAGTTGCCGGTAATCAATACACATTCTCATTGACCGATCCTTCTTCTTGACAAATAAAACCGGCGCACCCCAAGGAGACACACTGGGTCTAATGAAACCCTTCTCAAGCAAATCCTGTAACTGCTCTTTTAACTCCTTCAACTCCGGCGGGGCCATACGATATGGTGGAATAGAAATGGGCTGAGTGCCCGGAACCAGATCAATGCATAAATCAATATCCCTCTCGGGTGGCATACCCGGTAGGTCTGAAGGAAAACATCAGGGAACTCACAAATAATGGGCACAGAATCAATAGAGGGAACCTCAGCACTGGAGTCCCGAACATAAGCTAAATAAGCCAAACACCCCTTCTCGACCATACACCGAGCCTTCACATACGATATGACACGGCGGGTAGAATGACCTGGAGTCCCTCTCCACTCTAAGCGAGGCATACCTGGTAAAGCTAAGGTCACAATCTTGGCATGGCAGTCCAAGATAGTGTGATAGGGTGATAACCAGTCCATCCCCAATATGATATCAAAGTCGACCATATCTAAAAGCAACAGATCTACACGAGTCTCCAGACCCCCAATCACCACAACACAAGAGCGATGGACTCAATCGACCACAATGGAATCACCCACCGGCGTAGACACATAAACAGGAATACCCAGTGCATCACTCGGCATGATCAAATACGAGACAAAATAGGATGACACATACGAATACGTAGACCCCAGATCAAACAACACTGAAGCATCTCTATCACAAACCAGAACCGTACCTGTAATGATTGCATCTGAAGCCTCTGCCTCGGGCCTAGCCTGAAGAGCATTACATCGAGGCTGGGCCCCACAACTCTGATCTACCTCCCTGGGACGGCCTGCTGGCTGGCTGGCCTCCACCTCTGGCGGTCTGAGCTCCACCTCTATGACCTATACCTCCACCCCTGGCACCTCTACCTCCACCTCTAGCTGGCTGCGGAGCATCTGGTGCCTGAATCATAGGACGAGGACCCTGCTGCTGCGACTGAGTACCCCTCAGTCTCGGGCAAGCCCTCCTGATGTGGCCATACTCACCACACTCATAACATCCCTCCGAACGCTGTGGCTGAGGAAATTATGGCTGGCCCTGGCGACCTGAATGACCTCCACGGAAACTCTGAAGTGGCGGTGCGCTGATAGGAGCTGGCGGTGCACTGAACGACTGCTGATCAGAATAGTATGCCTGAGAACCACGGCCACCTGATGCACCGTGAGAAACCTGGAGAGCTGACTGAAAGGGCCTAGGAGGATGGCCTCTACCACATGAATCTCTACCTCCAGACGAGGTACCACTAAATCTGCCGGAATGATGGGCTCTCTTGTCTCCCCCGTGACCACCTCCCTATGACAGAACCATCTCAACTCTGTGGGCCACATTGGCCGTCTCCTGAAAGCTGATCTCACTACCAGTCTCCCTAGCCATCTGGAGATGAATCGGTTGAATCAAACCATCAATAAATCGCCTCACCCTCTCTCTCTCTCTCAGTGGGAAGTATGACAAGAGCATGGCGAGCTAGATCAATGAACTTGGTCTCATACTGAGTGACCGTCATAGAACCCTGCTAGAGGCGCTCAAACTGCCTCCGATAAGCATCCTTCTGAGTAACGGGGAGAAACTTCTCCAGAAACAACTCTGAAAACCGATCCCAAGTCAAAGACGGCGACCCGGCTGGTCTGGCTAAACAGAAATCCCTCCACCAAGTCTTGGCGGATCCAGATAGGCGAAATGCTGCAAAATCAACTCCATTGGACTCAACAATGCCCATGTTCCGAAGAACCTCGTGGCAGCTATATAAGAAATCCTGGGGGTCCTCAGAAGAAGCACCGCTGAATGTAGTTGTGAAGAGCTTGGTGAACCTATCCAGCCTCCACAAAGCATCTGCGGACATAGCCGCTCCATCGCCGGTCTGAGCAACTACCCC
>NW_017679330.1:14533-17318 GCF_001879085.1 Nicotiana attenuata
TGTTTTTGAAAATGGGGTAGAAAATAGGTTCAAAATTCGACTAAATATAAAAATATGCATGTTGCATATATGGGATTTGCGAACTGAGGTTCGCAATTGCGAACCCCGACCTGATATGGGAATTGCGAACATTTGTTCGCATTTGCGAACTCAGGCCAGATAGAAGGGCTTCGCATTTGCGAAATATGCTTCGCATTTGCGAAAGCTCAACCTTCGCAGAATGCTTCGCATTTGCGAGCCAAGCAGGCCTGGGCTGGTTTCACATTTGCGATCCAGCCTTCGCATTTGCGAACCAGGCTTCCAAATGCGAAGCCTGCAGACCTGATCATACCAGATTTTCCAAAATTCAAAAATGCAATCCGACACCTATCCAAAACTCACCCGAGCCCTCGGGGCTCCAAACTAAACATACACACAACCTCAAAAACATCCTACAGACTTATCCGTGCGATCAAATCGCCAAAATAACATCATAAACATCGAATTAAGCCTCAAAATCCATGATTTCTTCCAAATTTTCATAAAATATCAAATTTCCATTTTAAGTCCGAAACACGTCAAACGACGTCCGTTTTCAACCAAACTTTACAGAAAGCGCTTAAACCACATATAAGACTTGTACCAGACGCCGGAACCAAAATACGGGTCCGATACCATAGTCTTTTAATCAAATTTCATTTCCAATTTCCTTAATTATTTCCAGAAAACAATTTCACACAAATATTCTTTTCTCGGGCCTGGGACCTCGGAATTCGATTCCGGGCATACGCCCAAGTCCCATATTTTCCTACGGACCCTCCGGGACTGTCAAATCACGGGTCCGGGTCCGTTTACCTAAAATGTTTACTGAAGTAAAATTTATTCAATTTAATATCAAAATTTAGCATTTTTCTCACAGAATTCATATTTAAGCTTTCCGGCTACGCGCCCGGACTGCGCACGCAAATCGAGGCAACCCTAAATGAGGTTTTCAAGGCCTCAGAAGCACAGAGTGAGTAAGGAAACAAGTGATGACCCTTTGGGTCGTCACAAGAATACCCCAAAAAATCGCGAAGTCTCCAATTTATAAGTTCTGCCCGGCAAAACCGCATCTGCTGTACCATTTCCGCATCTGCGGGACCGCTTCTGCGAATAAATCTCCGCTTTTGCAAAGTTTCATTAAAAGACCACTTCCGCTTCTGTGATTGCCTAACCGCATCTGCGGTCATCGTAGATGCGGGGACCAAGCCACACCTGCGATCCCATCTGCGCACCTACGCGTCAGACCCGCTTCTGCGGACCTAGCACCTGCGGTTCCCACTCCGCAAGTGCGGTTAAGACAGAATCAGCAGCTTCAGCTGCATTATCAAATTTCCAAACTCTCCGATAACCATCTGAAATCATCCCGAGGCCCTCGAGACCTCAACCACAAATACCAACGAGTGACATATCAACATACAAACTTAGTCAAACCTTCGGAACACTATAAACACCATCAAAACACCAAAACACCCTCGAACCCTAGCCTAAGAACTTCTAAACTTCCAAATTTTGAAAACAATGCCGAACCTACCAAACCTCGTCCGAATGACCTCAAAATTTGCACAGACGTCACAAATGATACCACGAACCTACCCCAACTTCCGAAATTCCATTTCGACCCCGATATCAAATTCTCCACTACCGCCTGAAAATCACCAAATTTCGAATTAAAGCCTAATTCCTCCACGGACCTCCAAATTACATTCCGGACGCACTCCCAGCTCCAAAATCACCTAACAGAGCTAATCAAATCATAAAATCCAAATCTGAGATCGAATAATAAAAGTCAAAACTTGGTCAAACCTTTCAAATTTAATACTTCCAGCTGAGAATCATTCTCCCATATCTATTCTGATTAACTTGAAAAGAAAAATCGACAATTTACATAAGTCATTATATATCATACGGAGCGAGTTAAGCCCAAGAACTAGCGAGCGAAGTGCAAATGCTCAAAACGACTAATCGGGTCGTTACAAATAGTACAACTCTTTTTGAGAGTAAACAAAAGAAGCTCATTTATATAAATTAAAAGTGATCTTTAATTTCTTTTCCATCATAGTATATTCAAATTGTATAAAAATATGTAGAGTTCTTTTTGGGAAATCTATATATTTTCAAAAACAAAAATTAAAAAAAATTGTCCATTCAAATTGGAGAGTAGCTTCATGCTGGACTTTTAAAATTATTTTAAAATAAAAAAATGAAAATAAAGAAATAAAAAACTTTCAATTCAAATTTGGGAGTAGTTTCTTCCTAATATGATAGTCTACATCAATATCAATATCAATATCTATCTATATATAAATCTTTTATCCATATGTAAGCATTTATATTTTATATATTATTAAAAGAAGAGGAAAAAGCCCTCTCCTTAAGTCAGGTTGTAGCCTAAAAAAAAGCCACATGGCATAAGTAGTTAATAATTAGTTGTTGGTTATTATTTTTTAATTTAAATATATACAAAATAATAAAATAAAATATGTTATAATAAAAAACAAAAATTATAAAAAACTGTCCATTCAAATTGGAGAGTATTTTCAAGTTGGATATTTTAAGTTATTTTAAAATAAAAAAACTGAAATTAAAAAAAAATAAAAACTGCAAATTTAAAATTTCTTTGTTTTTTTAATAATTTTTCCTTTTATTTTTAAAAATAAAAAGTTTATTTATTGGAAAATATTATTGAGATAATAGAATAAAATAAATAATATATATATATATATATATATATATATATATATATATATATATATATATATATATA
>NW_017679331.1:0-17315 GCF_001879085.1 Nicotiana attenuata
AAATTGTTGATGTCTTGATAATGGTTAATTTGTTTCAAACAAATTTTATTCAAATAAAACTAGTTAATGAACTTCTCCCAAATAAAACTACACAATGCATCTTACGTTAGTCTCATTACTATATTTCTATCATTTCAACTCTCTACGTCAAATTATTTAGAAAAGCTAAACGCTACCTAAATCCCGAGATACTTGTCCTGCTTTCTAATTCATTCTAAAAGTTGTTTCTGTTTCTTGAGATGTAAACTTGTTTTTCTTATACTACCATATAGTCCCTTTAAATATAGCATTGACAGAGTGGCATTATACCTGCAGTTAAAGGTTTAAAACTATCATAGAGTTTGACTTTTTCCTTCATTTACACATCATTCTCATACAAAAAAAAAGTTCAAATCATTCATAATCTCTAGCTGCAGAAAGTGGTAGTAAGTAGTAGATTATCATTGACTTACTACTGTTTGGAGGATACAGAAGCAGACCTACACGATCAGCTTTCCAATTCAATAGGCAAAGAATTATAGGTCATTTTCTAAGATTTTCTGGATCTTTGGTGCTAAAGGATCTTAGTGGTTAGCCTAAGCTCAGGCTCCTCAAGGTGGAATTCACAGTCTTTACTTTGCTTCTTATCATTCTCCGACTATTGAAGTCCACACGCCACTCTTCTCAGGGGCGTACGCAGGATTTCTCGTAAGCGGTGTCAATATTTAAAGAAATAGATGAAAAATCCAATATAATGATATCATATACTAAAAAAATACAGTTCAAATCATATTAATAAAGTACATTACTATAACTCTCCTCAGTGAGTGTTTATTTACTCTTTTGGAATGGACTTATAATATTCCAATTGAAAATAGTACTTTTTGTAGGAAAGAACCAAACATAATCACTAAAAGACTATTCATTTGTTTTTTATATCAATTTCGTCGCCAAGAAAAGAAAAAAAAAAGGATAGCAAGATAACTTACAATAGAAATAGTTGCAAGCAACACACAAAATCCCCAAAATTGCAAATTGCAGTGATTTTTTTTTGTTGGGGTCTTAAATTTGATGAAATAATTACATTCCAAAAGACATTGAAATCAATAATTCTTTGCTTTTGTTTGACGCTTAGACCCTAGACCCAATAGCCAACAATGCTCAAACCTTAAAAAACAAAACAGATGTAACCACTTGGTTCGAACCCGCAACGTCTCACTAGTATTCATTTTAGGCAATTTACCGTCTGAGCTGAGTATTCGTGTGAGAAGTTTCAATTTATTAACTAGTTATGTCGTTTTTGCTACTAATCAAATACTCTATATTTAGCAAAATTTTCCGACGAATCGGTGTCAGATGACACCGCTTAAGCTAAGGTGGCTCCGCCCCTGACTCTTCCTATTCGCAGAAGCAGCTGCAGTTTTGCTTTCATTGCTGAAACAAGTTCTTTTAAGCACAAAGACTAATGCTTTCCTTATTTCTAGAGCCATAGGATATATTATTAGAACAATAGCGTTCATAAAAAGCTGTCATTGTGTTACCCTCTTGTAGGAGAGTGATTGCTTAGTGTTTTGCTAATGTTCAATTTCTCTTGGTCCAAAAGTACTAAAGGTAAATGAATTAGCATCCATATCAAATTAAAAGTAATGCATTTGCACAAATAAAAAGCAAGCATTAAGCCACAATCAACACACCAGAAGCTCAAACGAGTAGCTGTGAAATAAATGCATTGGTAACCTGCATGAATATATTAATCGACTTATAGTGAAGAACAAATGTTAAAACAATGATTGAGAAGTAAAATAAAACAATTAAAATATGGAATAGTTTACTGAATTTGAATTCTTCAACGGGGAGCTAGTTGTATAAAATTAAATTGAGACCACGAGAGTAAATTAAAGAAGAAGATAGCATACCTATCGGAGTGGATAATTTCTTTGGCGAGGAAAATAACGGGCTCAATTTCTTTGAGTATCTGAGTTTCTCGTTCTTTCCATTTTCTATAGTCCGGGTCGGGCCACCTCGGGTACTTGGGCGGGTCCTTGGTCCTTAGCACGGTGGTAGTATTTTCCTCATTGGATGCAGCGTCATCGTAGGGCTGAGCCGATTCGGAAGCAGCTGAAAAAAGCCTTGGAGCAAGTAATACGAAGCTAGGACTCTGGAGACGTTGATTGCAGAAGCGGAGCCGGAGAAGAGGGAACCCTCTGAGGAGCAGCGGAGCAGCCATTGTTAGCGTTTCTGTGAGTGATCAGTAGTTTTGACTATGACCCAAAAGTAGAGGAAAAAACCAACATAGTCCCTTAAGTATGGGTATTGAAGAATTTTGGTCCTTTACAAATATCCTACTGAACATAGACATTCTTTATATTTGCAAAAGTGGACAGTTTAGGCCAAAGATTTAAAAGACTTCCTATAGCTAAGGAGAAAGTAGCAACTTCTATAATTGAGAGACGAAGCATTAAATTATTATGTTATTTCTTTTTGTTTATTCTTTGTGTGTGAGTGTGCTAGTTTAATATCCACACTATTTCTCAATACTGACTGAGCATATCTAGCATGTTAGTGACCATATCATATGTGAAATAAGACTTATTCTAGAAAAATATGCTTGTAATTAATAGCAGGTTTATATACATAGTATGTTATGATTGAGTATGATAAATGAGGAAGAAGGTGTAGCGATGAGCATGAAGTTTTGGCTGGCTTCAATATGCTTTCTAATTCTTTGAGCATTACTTTAATCATTCTGATTCTTATTATTCTATACAAGTAGTCTGCCGGTCCTTGGTTTGGTCTTGATGATGCACTATAATGCCTCAATTCTAGGGGCAGGAAGGAACTGAGCGCACCAGCGAATAAAGACAACCTAAAACAAAAAATGGAAGTCTAAGCCTTTACAGCTGAAACTGACATAAAAAATACTTCACATGTATTCTCCGCCGGAGTTCAGACCTTAATGTTTGGCCATAATACTATATTTTTAGTACATTACTCGCCTTACATGTTATCAGTTTAATGGTTAATTGTGCTACATTTAAGCTAAATTATGTTGTTTTATGTGTAGGAGCATCGAAAGACAAAGACGAGTAGAAGGCCGCACGAAAAAAGAAAAAAATACAAGAAAAGAGCACAAAAGCACGAAGTGCCCAAACCTGGCGCCAGGCCAAGAGTCGCCAGCTCTATAGCATGCTGCTCCTCGCTATAGACCTCGCGCCACCTGGCTTAAGGCGAGCTCAACCTGGCATTACACCAGGCATCACCTGGCTTATGGCGCGCTACAGACCAGGCTTCGCCTGGTTTATAGCCTGGTCCCCCTGTATGCGAACAAATTATTTCTACTAAAATTTTGAACTTGGAGACTTCTATCCTAGCCTATAAATACTCCCTAAACATGTCTAAGAGGGTGATTGGATATTTTTTATAGGGGAAATTTGACCTAAGGGGGCAAGGACACGCTAGGAGTAAGGCCGATAATTCTTATAAGAGTTTTTCTTTTCTTCTTCCAATTTTTCATTATTGGTTACAAATTTGTGTATTGTATTTTTAAATACTATTATGAATAGCTAATTTATTTCCTAGGATTTTGATAGAACCTTTTGTCAGATAAATTCTTATTTTGTTTTTATCTAATTGAGCAGTTATTTCTCTATTTGTTCAACTACGTCCTTATTATTGTTGATTGAATGATCATCAATTGTGTCACGACCCGGATTTTCCACCCTCGGGAGTCGTGATGGCGCCTACTCGTAGAAGCTAGGCAAGCCACAGTCTTAGAAATCATTAACTCTTTTTGTTTTTAATTCCCTTTTTAACCAATTAAATTTACCGGAAATAAACAAATAAAATACAGCGAAATATGAAATTTAGCGGAAGTCTTAAATAAAATATAAAACCAAAATATCCTGAAGACTAACACATGCCTCTAACCAGAACCTGGTGTCACAACATCCACGGACTGTCTAAGATTACTACGAATAAGTGTTTGAAAGAAAAAAACATAGTCTGTCTCGAGTACAAATGACAACAGAACATAAAAACTGAAAGAAGAGACACCGGGCCTGCGAACGCCAGCAGGGCTACCTCGGAGTCTCGGACTGAAGGATAGCTCCCAATCTACTCCTGATGACCAAATGCTACTCCGGGACCTGGATCTGTGCAAAAGAGCACAGAGTGTAGTATCAGCACAACCGACCCCATGTGTTGGTAAGTGCCTAGCCTAACCTCGGCGAAGTAGTGACGAGGCTAGACCAGTACCACATAAACCTGTGCAATTATATAATATACAGCGGAAACAAAGCAGAAATAAACAAGTAAGGATGGGAGGGGGAAACATATTGCGGGGAGATAACAGTTCCGAATAAAGCATCAAGTAAGGAAATGAACAACATAACTACAATGTCAACAAGAAGCAGAAATCAAATAAGTGCACGGCATCACCCTTCGTGCTTTTACTCTCGTCCTCACCAAGCAATGTTATAATGAAAACGTGCACGGCATCACCCTTCGTGCTTTTACTCTCTTTACTCACCAAAGCAATTAGAATAATAAAATGTGCACGGTATCACCCATCGTGCTTTTACTCTCTTTCTTCACATATATTCAATTGAATTGGCACATAATGGTACATTGTGCGGCACGACATCACCCTTCGTGCTTTACACTCTTTCCTCACAATAGCAAACAATGCACGACATCACCCTTCGTGCTTTAACACTCTTCCTCACCCAAACAACAATCACAAACAAGGGCAAGGGAAATAAACAAGAACAAATAGGAATCCCGGCAAGGGAACAACAATTAAATAATTAAATCCCGGCAAGGGAACAGCGGTGAAATAATTAAATCCCGGCAAGGGAACATTCTAATAACTCTTTCTCTGTCTTTCAATTTTACTTCATAACTTGCTTTACCACTTGAGCCAATGCTCCAAAGGGTTCAATCATCTCATATACTTTCACAATTCATAATATAACTCGAGTTAATGCTCCAAGATGTTCAAAAGGACTCAATTCCTTCCACAAACCTTTCACAACAACTAGAAATCATCACCAAGGCATGAAGAATACAATGAAATCAAGATATTCACAATATAAAGACTCACGGTCATGCTAGACACCGACGCATAGATACTCGTCACCATGCCTATACGTCGTACACGACTAATACCACATAGCAAATAGGACTCAACTCCTAATCCCTCAAGCTAAGGTTAGACCAAACAATTACCTCGATGCCTTGAACACAACTCAAGTCTCAATTATAGCTTTACCCCTTGATTCCACCGCCAATTCGCTCGTATCTAATCACAAATTACTTAATTACATCAATAAACACTAAATGAATCAACCCCAATGCATGAAAATGAGTTTTCCAAAGTTTTACCCAAAAAGTCAAAAATTGCCCCCCGGGCCACGTGGTCAAAACCCGAGGTTCGAACCAAAATCCGATNTCGTATCTAATCACAAATTACTTAATTACATCAATAAACACTAAATGAATCAACCCCAATGCATGAAAATGAGTTTTTCCAAAGTTTTACCCAAAAAGTCAAAAATCTCCGCCGGGCCCACGTGGTCAAAACCCGAGGTTTGAACCAAAACCCGATTACCCATTCCCCCACGAACTCAAATATATAATTTGTTTTGAAATCTGACCTCAAATTGAGGTTCAAATCCCCAATTTTTGAAAAACCTAGGTTCTACCCAAAATACCCAATTTCCCCCATTAAAATCTTTGATTTTAAGTTGAAATCATGTTATAAGATGTTAAGGAGTGAAGAAAATAAGTTAGAAATCACTTACCAACGTTTTGGAGAAGAAGGGTTGTTTGAAAAACCGCCTCTTATGTCTTTAGGGTTTTGAAAAGTGAAAAATGACTGAAAATCCCGTTTATTTGTACCCCTCTGAGACCCCCTGTGCGGACCACATTAAATGGACCGCGGCCGCACAGGCTTACCTGAAGACCTGCAGTTCAGCACCCTGAGCGGACCGCACAAAGCTGACTGCGTCCGCACAGCCTTCACCGCGCCCGGCGCAAAGGCGATCGCGGCCGCTGGCCCCTCCGGTCGCACGCGATTTCTCGCTGACCGCGTTAGAGGGTTCAGAGACCTACAACTCCTGAACCAGCAACATCTGATTTTCTAAGCCCAAGGCATCCCGGAACCCACTCGAAACTCAACCGAGCCCTTGGGGCTCCAAACCAAATATGCACACAACCTCAACATCCTACGGACTTATTCGTGCGATCAAATTGCCAAAGTAACATCATAAACATTGAATTAAACCTCCAAATCCATGAGTTCTTTCAAACTTCAAAATATCAAATTTTCCAATTTAGGTCCGAATCACGTCAAACGACGCCCGTTCTCAACCAAATTTCACAGGAAGGACATAAAACATATATAAGACCTGTACTGGGCGCCGGAACCAAAATACGGGCCTGATACCATCGCTTTCTAATCAGATTTCATTTCCAATTTCCTTAAACCATTTCAGCAAACAATTTTACAAAAAAATTCATTTCTCGGGCTTGGGACCTCGAAATTCGATTCCGGGCATACGCCCACGTCCTATATTTTCCTACGGACCCTCGGGGACTGTTAAATCACGGGTCCGGGTTACCCAAACGTTGACCAAGGTAAAATTTATTCATTTTAACATCAAAACTTAGCATTTTTCACAGAATTTCATATTTAAGCTTTCCGGCTACGCGTCCGGACTGCGCGCGCAAATCGAGGCGACTCTAAATGAGGTTTTTAAGGCCTCGGAGACAGAAAATTCAATTAAAAATAGGTGATGACCCCTTTGGGTCGTCACATTCTCCACCTCTAAAACAACTGTTCGTTCTCGAACGGACAGAAGAAAGAAGTACCTGAGTCGAGGGAAAGATGAGGATAACGGCTTCGCATATCGGACTCGGACTTCCAGGTCGATGCCTCAGGAGGCTGACCTCACCACTGAACACGAACAGAAGGGAAACTCTTCGACCTCAACTGACGAACCTGCCGATCTAGAATAGCCACCAGCTCCTTCTCATAAGACAAGTCCTTGTCCAACTGGACAGTGCTGAAATTTACACGTCGGCTGGGTCGCCGTGATACCTCCGAAGCATGGATACGTGAAACACTGGATGCACGGCTGATAAGCTCGGCGGCAAGGCAAGTCTATAAGCCACCTCTCCCACTCGATCAAGAATCTCAAACGGGCCAATGAACCTAGGGCTAAGCTTGCCCTTCTTCCCAAATCTCATCACGCCCTTCATAGGCGACACTCGCAGCAATACCCACTCACTGACCATGAATGCCACATCTCGAACCTTGCGGTCTGCATATCTCTTTTGCCTGGACTGAGCTGAACGAAGTCTGCATATCTCTTTTGCCTGGACTGAGCTGAACGAAGTCTATCCTGAATGATCCTGACCTTGTCCAAGGCCTCCTGAACCATATCCGTACCCAACAACCGAGCCACTCCCGGCTCAAACCATCCGACCGGAGATCGACACCGCCTACCATATAAGGCCTCGTAAGGAGACATCTGGATGCTCGACTGGTAGCTGTTGTTGTAGGCAAACTCTGCTAAAGGCAAAAACTAATCCCACGAGCCTCCAAAGTCAATAACACAAGCTCGGAGCATGTCCTCCAAAATCTGAATAGTCCGCTCCGACTGACCGTCCGTCTGGGGATGAAATGATGTGCTCAACTCAACTCGTGTGCCCAACTCTCGCTGAACTGCTCTACAGAAGCGCGAGGTAAACTGCGTACCCCGTTCCGAAATGATAGATATGGGCACACCATGAAGACAAACAATCTCCCGAATGAATGAAATGCGCTGACTTGGTCAGCCTATCAACAATAATCCAAATTGCATCGAACTTCTCCGAGTCAGCGGAAGTCCAGTAACAAAGTCCATAGTGATCCGCTCCCACTTCCACTCGGGAATCTCAATCCTCTAAAATAAACCACCAGGCCTCTGATGCTCATACTTAACCTGCTGACAATTCAAACAACGAGCCATATATGCTACGATATCCTTCTTCGTTCTATGCCACCAATAGTGCTGCTGCAAATCCTGATACATCTTCGCGCCGCCCGGATGAATAGAGTACCGACGTGCTATGGGCCTCCTCCAAAATCAACTCTCGGAGCCCATCCACATTAGGCACATATACTCGACCCTGCAATCTCAGAACTCCATCATCATCTAAGGCAACCTGCCTGGCACCTCCGCGCTGCACAGTGTCTCTAAGGACATACAAATGGGGATCATCATATTGCCGATCACGGATACGCTCCAGTAATGAAGAACGAGTGACCGTGCAAGCTAACACACGACTGGGCTCGGAAACATCCAGTCTCACGAACCGATTGGCCAAAGCCTGAACATCCAAAGCAAGCGGCCTCTCACCAACCGGAATGTAAGAAAGACTGCCCATACTGGCTGACTTCCTACTCAAAGCATAGGCCACCACATTGGCCTTTCCCGGATGATATAAAATGGTGATATCATAATCCTTCAACAACTCCAACCACCTCCTCTGCCCAAATTCAATTCCTTTTGCTTGAAAAAATACTGAAGACTCTTGTGATCCGTGAACACCTCACATGCCACGCCATACAGATAATGCCTCCAAATCTTCAATGCGTGAACTATGGCTGCCAACTCCAAATCATGAACTGGATAGTTCTTCTCATGAATCTTCAACTGCCTCGAAGCATAGGCAATGACTTTGCCATCCTGCATCAACACTGCTCCAAGCCCAATACAGGAAGCATCACAATAGACTATATAAGGCCCTGAACCTGTGGGCAAAACTAACACCGGTGTCGTAGTCAGAGCTATCTTGAGCTTTTGAAAGCTCGCCTCACACTCATCCGACCATCTGAACTGGGCACCCTTCTGGGTCAATCTGGTCATCGGGGCTGCAATAGATGAAAACCCCTCCACGAACCGAAGATAGTAGCCTGCCAACCCCAAGAAACTCCGAATCTCTGTAGCTGATGCTGGTATAGGCCAGTTCTTGACTGCCTCAATCTTCTTTGTGTCCACCTGGATACCCTCTGCTGATACGACATGACCCAGAAATGCAACTGAACTCAACCAGAATTCACACTTCGAGAACTTAGCATATAACCGACTATCCCTCAGAGTCTGGGGAACCACTCTAAGGTGTTGCTCGTGCTCCTCCTGGCTACGAGAATATATCAATATCTCATCAATGAAGACTATTACGAACGAGTCCAAATAAGGCCTGGACACTCGGTTCATCAAGTCCATGAAAGCTGCTGGGGCATTTGTCAACCCGAATGACATAACCAAGAACCCATAATGCCCGTAGCGAGTGCAGAAAGCTGTCTTAGGAACATCGGATGCCCTAATCCTCAACTGATGGTAGCTAGATCGCAAGTCAATCTTTGAAAATACCCTGGCACCCTGAGGCTGGTCGAACAAATCATCAATCCTCGGCAGCGGATACTTATTCTTGACTGTAACCTTGTTCATTTGCCGGTAATCAATACACATTCTCATTGACCCATCCTTCTTCTTGACAAATAACACCGGCGCACCCCAAGGCGAAACACTAGGTCTAATGAAACCCTTCTCAAGCAAATCCTGCAACTGTTCCTTTAACTCTTTCAACTCGGGCGGCGCCATACAATATGGCGAGATAGAAATAGGCTGAGTGCCCGGAGCTAAATCAATGCAGAAATCAATACCCTTGTCGGGTGGCATACCTGGCAGGTCTGAAGGGAAAACATCAGGAAACTCACAAACAACGGGCACAGAATCAATAGGGGGAACCTCAGCACTAGAATCACGAACATAGGCTAAATAGGTCAAACACCCCTTCTCGACCATGCGCCGAGCCTCCACATACGATATAACACTGCGGGTAGAATGACCGAAGTTCCTCTCCACTCTAAATGAGGCATACCCGGTAAAGCTAAGGTCACAGTCTTCGCATGACAGTCCAAGATAGCGTGATGGGGTGATAACCACTCCATCCCCTATATAATATCGAAGTCAACCATGTCTAGCAGCAACAAATCTACACGAGTCTCATGACCCCCAATCACCACAATACATGAACGATGGACTCGATCGACCATAATAGAATCACCCACTGGTGTAGACACACAAATAGGAATACTCAATGCATCACTAGGCATGACAAGTATGGGGCAAAATAAGATGGTACATACGAATACGTAGACCCCGGATCAAACAACACTGAAGCATCCCTATCACAAACCAGAACCGTACCTGTAATAACCGCATCTGAAGCCTCTGCCTCGGGTCTGGCCTGAAGAGCATAACATCAGGGCTGGGCCCCACCACTCTAATCTACCTCTCTGGGACGGCCTGCTGCTGGCTGACCTCCACCTCTAGCGGCCTGAGCTCCACCTCTAGGACCTCTACCTCTACCTCTAGCACCTCTGCCTCCACCCCTAGCTGGCTGGGCGGGCTGTGGAACATCTGGTGCCTGTACCATGGCACGAGAACGCTGATGCTGAGAGCTGCTCGGTGCTTGAGGGCAAAACCTGGCAATGTGGCCCGTCTCACCACAAGTGTAACAAGCCCTCGGCTGCTGAGACTGCTGGCCCTGGCGACCTGAATGACCACCCCGAAAACTCTGAAGCGGCGGCGCACTGATAGGAGCAAGTGGTGCACTGTAGGACTGCTGATCGGAATACTGCATCTGGGGACCACGACCACCTGAAGCTCCGTGAGAGACCTGAAGTGCTGACTGATAAGGCCTAGGAGGATGGCCTCTACCATATGAATCCCTGCCTCCAGACGAGGCACCACTGAATCTGCTTGACTGACGGGGTCTCTTGTCTACTCTTTGACCACCCCCTGCGATAGTACCATCTCAACCCTCCGGGCCACATTGGCCGCCTCCTGGAAGGATATCTCACTCCTAGCCTCCCTAGCCATCTGAAGACGAATCGGCTAGATAAGACCGTCAATAAACCTCCTAACCTTCTCTCTCTCGGTGGGAAGTATGATAAGAGCATGATGAGCCAACTCAATGAACCTGGTCTCGTACTGGGTGACAGTCATGGATCCCTGCTGAAGGCGCTCGAACTGCCTCCGATAGGCCTCTTGCTGAGCAATTGGGAGAAACTTCTCCAGAAATAGCTGTGTGAACTGCTCCCATGTCAAGGCTGGTGATCCTGCTGGCCTAGCTAAGCAATAATCCCTCCACCAAGTCTTGGCGAATCTAGACAAGAGAAATGTAGCGAAATCAACCCCATTGGTCCCAACAATACCCTTGTTCCGAAGAACCTCGTGGCAACTATCAAGATAGTCCTGGGGATCCTCAGTAGATGCACTACTGAATGTAGAAGTGAAGAGCTTGGTGAACCTGTCCAATCTCCACAAAGCATCGGTAGACATAGTTGCTCCATCCCTGGCCTGGGCTACCACGCTCGGCTGAGCTGCTCCAACTGGCTGAACTGTTGGAGTCTGCGTCTGGGAGCTACCTGCTCCGGAGTACGAGTAGTAGGAGTCTAGACTCCTCCTCCAGCCTGAGAAGTGGCTGGTGCTACAGGGAGCAAGTCTGCACGGGTGACACTCTCCATGAGGCCCACCAATCGGACCAAAGCGTCCTAAAGAACTGGGGTAGCAATAAACCCCTCTGGGACCTGAGCTGGGCCCACCGGAACTGCTGGGGTCGGAACCTCCTCATCAAAATCAACCTGAGGCTCCGCCACATGTGCTGCTGCTCGGGGCTGAGCTCTGCCCCTACCTCGGCCTCTAGCACGGCATCGGCCTCGCCCTTTGCCCCTCGTGGGAACTACTGCTGGGGGCTCGAGCTGCTGAGCGGTAGATGAGGAAGCACGTGTTCTCACCATCTGCGAGAGAACAGTGTAGAAGATCAATTAGCTTTTGAGAAACAAAACCACACGACATGAAGGAAGAAGTGTGAAGTTTTCCTAACTCCGTAGCCTCTGGGGATAAATACAGACGTCTCCATACCGATCCCTTAGACTCTACTAAGCTTGTCCGTGAGTTGTGAGACCTATGTAACCTAGGGCTCTGATACCAACTTGTCACGACCCGGAATTCCCACCCTTGGGGGTCGTGATGGCGCCTACTCGTAGAAGCTAGGAAAGCCACAAACCTTTGAAAATCATCAACCCTTTTCGTTTTATACTTGTTAAGAAATTAAATTAACAATGGAAAAGCAATTAAATAACAACGGAAAGTAAACTTGTAGCGGAAGTCTTAGATAAATAAGAAACCCAAAATGCACAATAGCCAATACATGTCTCTACCCAGCACCTGGTGTCACAACATACACGGACTGTCTAAGAGTGCTAAATACAAGGGTCTGAAATAATGAAATAAAACTCTGTCTCGGGTACAAAGGAAACAGATCATAAAACAGATGGAAGAGATGTCGGGTCTGCGGACGCCTGCAGGACTACCTCGGAACTTCGTGGACTGAAGGATGGCTCCCGAGCTATTGCTGCTGTCCGATACCTGGATCTGTGCAAAAGAGCACAGAGTATAGTATCAGCACAACCGACCCCATGTGCTGGTAAGTGCCTAGCCTAACCCCGGCGAAGTAGTGACGAGGCTAGACCAGACTACCACATAAACCTGTGCAATTATATAATATACAGCGGAAACAAAGCAAAATTAAACAAGTGCGGATGGGAGGGGGAAACATGTTACGGGGAGATAACAGTTCCGAGTAAAGCAACAAGTAAGGAAAGGAACAAAATAGCTACAAGGTCAACAAGAAGCAGAAATCAAACAAGTGCACGGCATCACCCTTCGTGCTTTTACTCTCGTCCTCACCAAGAAATAATATGATGAAAACGCGCACGGCATCACCCTTCGTGCTTTTACTCTCTTTCCTCACCAAAGCAATAATATAATGAAAACGCGCACGGCATCACCCTTCGTGCTTTTACTCTCTTTCCTCACCAAAGCAATAATATAATGAAAACGTGCACGGCATCACTCTTCGTGCTTTTACTCTATTTCCTTACCAAAGCAAATAATGCATGGCATCACCCTTCGTGCTTTAACACTCATCCTCACCCAAACAGCAATCACAAACAAGGGCAAGGGACAATTAACAAGAACATATAGGAATCCCGGCAAGGGAGCAACAATTAAACAATCAAATCCCGGCAAGGGAACAACAATTAAATAATTAAATCCCGGCAAGGGAACATTTCAATAAGTCTTTCTCTATCTTTCAATTTTACTTCATATCTCGCTTTACCACTTGAGCCAATGCTCCAAAGGATTCAATCATCTCATATACTTTCACGATTCACAATATAACTCGAGCCAATGCTCCAAGATGTTCAAAGGACTCAATTCCTTCCACAAACCTTTCACAACAACTATAAATCATCACCAAGGCATGAAGAATACAATGAAATCAAGATATTCACAATATGAAGACTCACGGTCATGCTAGACGCCAACGTATAGATACTCGTCACCATGCCTATACGTTGTACTCAACAATTATCACATAGCAAATAGGACTCAACTCTTAATCCCTCAAGCTGAGGTTAGACCAAACACTTACCTCGATGTCTTGAACGCAACTATAGTCTCAATTATGGCTTTACCCCTCGATTCCACCGCCAATTTTCTCATATCTAGTAACAAATTACTTATTTACATCAATAAACACTAAATGAATCAACCCCAATGGACCGCGGCCGCACAGGCTTACCTGATGACCTGCAGTTCAGCACCATGTGCGGACCGCACAAAGCCGACTGCAGCCGCACAGCCTTCACCGCGCCCCACGCAAAGGCTACCGCGGCCGCGCTGGCCCATCCGCGGTTGCACACGATTTCTCACAGACCGCATTAGAGGGTTCAGAGACCTGCAACTCCTGAACCTGCAACATCTCATTTTCTAAGCCTAAGGCATCCCGAAACCCACTCGAAACTCACCCGAGCCCTCGGGGCTCCAAACCAAATATGCACACAACCTCAAAAATATCCTATGGACTTATTCGTGCGATCAAATCACCAAAATAACATCATAAACATTGAATTAAACCTCCAAATCCATGAGTTCTTTCAAACTTCATAAAACATCAAATTTTCCAATTCAGGTCCAAATCACGTCAAACGACGTCCGTTCTCAATCAAATTTCACAGGAAGGACTTAAAACATATATAAGACCTGTACCAGGAGCCGGAACCAAAATACGGGCCTGATACCATCGTTTTCTAATCAGATTTCATTTCTAATTTCCTTAAACCATTTCAAAAAACAATTTTACAAAAAAAATTATTTTTCGGGCTTAGGACCTCGGAATTCGATTCCAGGCATACGCCCACGTCCCATATCTTCCTATGTACCCTCCGGGACTGTCAAATCACGGGTCCGGGTCCGTTTACCCAAAACATTGACCAAGGTCAAATTTATTCATTTTAACATCAAAACATAGCATTTTTCACAGAATTTCATATTTAAGCTTTCCGGCTACGCGCCCTGTAGCCGGACTGCACACGAAAAATTGAGGCGACTCTAAATGAGGTTTTCAAGGCCTCGAAAATGCAGAATTCAATTAAAAACAGGTGATGACCCCTTTGGATCGTCACAATATGCTTATAGAAAATTTGTTATATCAACAGAATACCCCACATGGTTCTAGGCTCTTTCACTTGATATAAACTTTCAAAAAGGGGCCTCGAATTACAAAGGCAGCTATAGAGCTGCTTTGCAAATCAGCATCTTTTGTTCCAAACCAAAGGATCTCAGAGCTTTCCCTTTCTTGTTACAACTCCACATACAATCAAGGAAATAAGAAACTTTTTGTGAAGAGTAGTTTATTAACACAATACATTCAAAAGAGTAAAGAGAAAACGGTAAGTAATACCAATAAAAAGTGGTCAAAACCTATGCTCATGATGCAAGACTAAGTGTAAGCAGGACAAAAATAGCAAATGTCATTTAAACATAGCATAATGGTTTGGGAGATTCAGAGCAACAATTTATATAGCACCACACACTGAATAACAAATGAGAACCAAACAAGTTTAAGGCTAACAAACTAGGTGCAATAAACACAAAGCTAACAAGAACAAGCATCATATTTCATTTATGATTATCAACATGAATGATCTCAGATGAAGAAGCTACATACCTATAACAACAAGAATCAAAGTGAGACACAATGAATCTCTAATTGAAACTATGAAGGAGACAACCAGCAGGAACAAACAGCACAGCAAGAATCAATCCAAAACCAAAGAACACCTAACTTGAACTTTCCCAGAATCCGAATAAAATAGCACTAGAGTGAACCAGCATAGAAACTCTAGCCAAAAACTGATTTTTTGGAGTAAGAAAATTGCAGGAAGCTTTTCTTTTTCGTGGGTATTCAGAGAATTGCTTAGAATGAATATGCTCATTAGAATGTCTTTGAGAGTGAGGGGGGGTCTATTCCTTTTATAGAGTGTACAAAGATAGCATAAAAAAGGAATATTCTACCCTAAATTTCTGAAATGTCAGATAGTACAAAATCTTTTAACAGTTGTCTGTCATTTTTCTACCCTATTTCAGCATTTTCATGGTAAAAATGGGGACAACTGCCCAATGGTAGAACATTCTGATATTTTCTTCATTGTAAATTCCCAATTTTACCCTTTTAAGTTCCGCTTATTGCAATTTTAAACCAATCTGACCTAAATTATGATTTCAAAACTCTTATGGATCCTCCTAGAACTATCAAGGTGATTCCAGCATTGAATTCCATGAATTGTTTTTCCATTGTACCCCCATTGGTTGTTATCTTTTCATTTCTTAAAATTAACTTAAAACTTAAAATCACCTGGAGTTTAATCCAAACAGTCTAACTAATCATCGAATTAAAGTGTTCGTCTAATTTAACCTTAAACAAAAACTGAATTTAAACAAGCAAATGTAGCAGAAAACAGTAAAAAAACAAAGAATAAGAATGATGATGTAATGAAACCTAATAATTAATCTACACTTGATTAAATTAAACAAACTATGCAACAAAGCTAATTTCTCTAACAGTTTAACATGCTTGAACAATTTTAATACTAACCTAAACAGTGAACTAACTAATCTAAAACAAACGACCTTAATTAAACATATGCCATACACATGCAAAAGTCATAAAAATAAGAACGAAAACAAAGAGACGAGGAAAGAGGTCAGGAGATACACCTAAGAGGCTCTGGCAAATCAGAACGGTTTCGAAATAGATCCAAAAATACTTTAACCAACTGTTCTTGTTGAGAACGATTAGTTAACGTAGGTTTTAACCTAAGTCGAGTCTGGAGAACTCGAAATAAATCAAGGGGGGGGGGGAATTAGGGTTTCTACTTTTCTTAGATTTGGGATTCGAGGAAATCGATATGGAATTTAGGGAAATTGGTGGTAGGATAGTGGTGAGGGGAGGCTAAGGGTTGTTTGGTATGATTTCGGGGTTTTTCGGGCGGCTTAGGGTTTGGGTGAGATCTCAGATCTGAGATTTGTGGAAATTGATGGGGATTTCGATTTAATCGTTGATGGATTTGTACTTATGGGAGTGTGGGGAGTGTGGGGGGGGGGGGAATTTGGGGTGGTTTGGAGGTGTTCCGCCGCCGTAGTGCGATTTCCGGCCGGTGGAGAAGGGCGGAGAAGGTGAGGGATTAGAGGGCGGCTAGGGCTTGGTCTCTGAGGTGTGGGAGATGAAGAATGAAGTGGATTTAGGGTTTGCGGGGGGGGGGAGGGGGGGGGTTCGGCTAGTTAAAACAAAAAATGGGGGTTAGTTGCGAGCCGTTGGATCCAAATGATCCAACGACTGGGATTAAGGGGAGGGGAAAACGGTGTCGTTTGGGTTAGTGGGGATTGGACCAGGTACGGGGAAGTCTGGGCTTTGGGCGTAATTGGTTAAAATGTAATTGGGCCACCGACTTTTGTTCTTTGGGTGGCCCAATAATTCCTAGACCAATTGAATTTTTCCCATTTTCCATTTCTTTATTTTTTTTCTTTAATTATAAACACCTAACTAAATTAATTAAAGACCTAATTAAATCCTAAATTAGTCTAATCTGTAAAATCAGACAAATTATCTATTTATAATATTTACATAATTAACTAATCCTAAATTGATGAAGAGAAAATTACTAATCTAATATTAAAAGCTAAAAGTAAAATGAACAATAATTTTTTATGATTTTCATTTTAATTAAGCAATTAATTATCCATTTAATCCTAAAATATGAACACAAAACCTAATGTGCAATGCATGAATATTTTTGACGTTTTTGTGGTATTTTTCATGATTTTAACAAAATTAAATGTGCACAAAAATGCAAAACTATAAATAAAATCCTA